>NW_010242967.1:17531-27630 GCF_000690775.1 Eurypyga helias | reverse complement strand
AAATCGTTCTATGATTCTGTGATTCCACAATTCATCCTTCTAATAGTGTTTTATTTTGACAAGCACACATTACACTGGAATTACAAGGTTGCTTGCCATCTGCCACCTCACAACATTAAAAATGACCTAATCATCTGCTAATTTCAACAAATCCTGTCCTTCACAGTGACGCATCTGCATACCCACTGATATGAATTAGTCATAGCAGCAATGACCGGGTCACAAGGGATAGTTGAGGTCTCATGCTGGGATGAGGACGTGTGTGTAAACTGCTCCATGCATGTCCCATGAACCTAGTTCTGTTAAAAAGCAGGAGGTTAGTCTCTGCTCTGAGGCCAACCTGCCCCACTTTTTAACTCCATGAGCACAGCTTTGATTGTTACTGAAGTGCTTTTCTCTGGCCTTAAAGGAGGAAAAACAGCTCCTTAGGTACCTCCCTGTGTAATTTCTGCTCTTATCTTATATAAGTGTAGCAATTGTAGTAGGCAAGTGTAGTCAGTGTGGTCTTTATATTTTACTTCTCCCATCCCAGCCTGTTAGGGGGCGGGAAGCATTGGAGATATAGATAAAGTACACCAGCAAGAGAAGTAGAACAAGTAGATCTCTGTACCCTCCTAAGCCAAGGCTCATCATCCTTCTCTAAAGGGCCCAGGAAATCAGGCAAGTTCATGCAACAAGAAGCAGCCCTACTCCATTCCTGCCTGTCAGGAGGGAAAGAAACACATGTGCTCGGCCTGGTGATTTGCAGTGAAGGCACCATACCCACCTGCCAGGCTCACCCTCATCCACCCCCACAGGTCCCTTATATCCAGACTAGTCTGTCTGGGAGAATACTACAAGTATGCAGACTTGAGCCAGGTAGCTTCTCTCTGCTGACTGCCTTTCCTAGTCTGCTAGGACAGGATATATGGACAGGATATATGTTCTCAAGGAGTTTGGCAAGGGAAAATTTAAAATGCCTGTGGACACACCATGACCTGGGAGGACTGGTTAGTTGGTTGAGTGGCAGCAGAGTATGGAATAACTGGCAGGATTTTTGACCTAAAGAAAAGACACTGAGAGTGCCGCAGATGTAGGAAAGGCCAGTACATTTATTTGACTGCCACTGAGGCTTGCGATAGACATTGCAAGCAATCCATCCAGCGTGGGACTATGCTCACCAAGGGATGATTTAGATGCATAAGCCAAGGAGATTCTTCTGCAATCCCAGAAAGAAGAGCAAGGCAAGTGTACCTTTGTGGCTCACATAATATGCTCAACATTGGATCTCTGCATGTTCAGATGCCTGAACTACTTGTTGACATTCACCCCAACCTCACACTGAAGGAGAAAAGATTTCTTCACAGGTCTAATTTCCAACATCTGACCTTAATGCTAGCACCAAAAAAAGGCTTTAGTAGCCTAAACACTCTCTTGTTGTCACATTAAGTGCTAAAACTCATAACTGAGGTCTTAAACTACTCAGCTTTTGCTAAGGGTACCCAATATGAAAACTATGAGGCCCAGTCCCTAAGTACTCAGAAGCATGTATGTCCTATTGCCTCACACAGACTGAGGGCCTGAAATGATCCACAGTTGTGGAGTGGGGAAAGACTGTTCCTTGAGCTGTATCATTTTGAGGACCCAGTATACCGTAAATAGTCAAAGCACTTATTAGAGACTTTCTGGAGTAGGTCTTGCATGGAATACAGTCAAAAGAAAGGTGGCAAAGCCATGTGCCCTTTGACCCTGCGAGTTCTTAGAGCACTCTTCACAGTCCGGAGATGTTTACCCAATCTGATTTGAGCCAGCTATTCATGCATAAATGCATTAACCACCATGCTAAAATTATTTATCTACAACTTATCTTTACTGTTGCACTTGAATTTGTTCCAGTTTGCATGGTGCAACCAGGATATAGAGTGTATGGGTGAGACAGAAAGACTGTAGTGTTTTGTACAGCACCTGAGAGGAGAAGACATCCAAACTGCAGTTCCTATTTCAATGGAATTTATGTTTTATATAAAATGACTAATAGGAAGTCTTACTGCTTCATGGGAGGTGTAGATTCACATCTCATGACTCAGAAGAGAGAAACAAATTTATATCTCCCACATTCCCATTGAGTGATATTTGGGAAATGTGAACAGTACTGTTGTTGCTGTTTTGGATCCATCCATTTTTTTTGTGAGATAAGAGTGATGCAAGCATCTCACTCCAGGAGAAATTTCAGTTGTAATACGTGGTTGTAGCTGGTCCCTTTGAAACCCTCAGCTGTGTCGAAAGCTGCAGCTTTCTCAGGGACCAAAGTGTTTCCTGTTCTCTAGCTTGCTTGCTTCTCAGTGTCCTGGTTTTCTGGATCCCAATCTAAAATGCCTCATCGTGAGCTAACAAGGTATGGGACACCTCAGCCAGGGCTTTGGAGACTCCTGGGCAGGCAAGTGCCTCTACTTATCTTTTTACAACCCTGGGTAGAGCAGGCGTGGACCGTGGGTGCTCCAGGCTTTCTCCATGGACCTGCATACTGCATTAATTGCCTCTAGATGCTTGCTGTTTACCTGTGTCTCTGTCCCTTTTTTCTAGCAAAACTAACCACAAACTCTTTTTACACCCATTTTCTAAAGAAACTCTTTCAACTGGTTTTCAGCTGAACTATGGCTTTCTCGACCTTGACTAGTAACAAGAAGACATCAGAAATTCAGTGTACAAAGTCATACCCTATCTTTTGTAATATGAGATATTCAGTCATTTGAGAATAAGAAAATCTTATTGTACCTTACAGTCTGTGGTGATTTTTCCCCTTAGGATATTACTGCATCAATGTAATTTGGGCAGAAGAAAAATGTTACCTGTAAAGGAAGAAATTTTAATTTTGATAATTGATTTGGGAAGTCACATTATTTGGGATTCACAATTTAAGATATGAGGAAGTCCTCAATTAAAAAAAAAAAATCTGGATGCAGTTTTGACAAATGCAGTCCCTTGAACATGGCTTGAACTGAACATTCAAAAAGACAGCACAAAACCTCGCTAATTCAAGAGCTTTTTGTTACAACTTTTGAATAATTTGATCAAGCTTACTGTATTGTTTTAGGAAGTCACTGAAAGGCTTGCAGAGATTATAGTGTAAGAGATCTTGATGCCTTGTCTGGAAAAGCATAGTTATAAACCATGAGAACTGATCCACTGATTCCAGTAAATAATGTTATGTAATTGGATGAATACTTTCTGTAAAACTGGACACAGAACATAATTTATTGAGGTATTCTAGAAAAGAATGGAAAACCTTCTAAGCAAATAGGTAGTGTATTACAGCCACAATCTTCATCTCTGAGTAAGCATGCAAGTATGGTTCTTACAGCTTGCTTCTGCAGTTAAATAAAAGCAGGTGCTGTGTTGGCAATTTCAAAAGCCACTTATACCACTTGGAGCATTTACAGAACAAGACACTAGTACTTCTTAAACCATCATCATGTAACTGAGCGGTGCAAATATATTAGTATTATAAAAAGAAATTAAATCAGAGTAGGAAAGTGGTGTTTTAAAAGGCACTGAGCAAGTGAGAGGGACCGTACTGGAATTGAAGACGGTCTGATTATCATCCTCAAGAACACACCTACACCTTGTCAACTCTCAAGAGTCCTGCTTCCTCATCGTCTCTCTCCTGTTATTGCAAGGAGGTTTTTTCACTGAAAGATACAGAGAAGTTGATAACATCTTCATTTCCTTATTGACTTGGGTCTCTGCAGGAGTGATAATTAGAAGCCTGTTGTGGGTGTTGTCTTCATCCCACTGCATCCCAGAACTTTGGAAGTGCTCTTGGAGTGCCCGAGCCATCCTTTTACACAGACATGTTCAATAAGGTGAATCCTTACTCCGATCTCAGAAGTCATAGTGTTTTGGTTATCGTGCCATTGCAGAGAGTTCACTGACATACTGCTTTCCTGGCCAAAGTATCACTGCTACCCTTTAATAGACAGTTTTGGCAGCAGGAGACAAGCTTTTTTTGCTTTTGGTTTTGCAGAAAGGTGCATGGAAACCAGCCCGGAATGATACTGCTAAGGACTAACTTCTCAAAAATATTTGGATGCCTAATTCCTTTTGAGGACTTAGACCAATATTAGCATCTTTCCTAAATACTGTTTTGTAGCGGGTCCTTAAAGAAAAAAGAAAAAAAAAAGGCAATAACTAGGAGGCAGACAAAACCCCCACTTATAATTAAATGTGAACTAACTAGTTTTCAGCCTTTGCTTCTGTCAGATTATGAATTTGAATATAGCAAGTAGAGACAAAGCAAGAATGAAGTATGATCCTATTATTCTCGGAGACTGTAAAAGTTACTATTTCATTTATAATTAAAATAGAAGTGGCAATGGCAAGGGGTTGGCATGTGATGTGACCTAAAAATAGGAGACTAGTATAAACACATGTTCAGCCTAAACAGTAGTCTGTCTTGTGATTAGTGTGACCACTTCAAAATATTTCCTGTTGTGATTGTATAACCTTTAAAAAGAGAGGATATGTTTTAGCTGATGAAAGGTGTCTTCTCTTTCTACCAGTCTTGGTAAAAAAAGAATAGATTTCTTTTACATTAAAGAAACAGGTAAACAAAACTAAATAACATGCCTTGCTTTTTTGTGTAGGGTTGTTTATAACAATTATAACATGTAACAGAATACTCTAAAAATGGTCAGCCTATGTAGTGTAAACACAAGTAACGTCTATGTGTAGTTTACAGTCTTAGAGGTAACAGCTATAGACATGGTGTGGGAGTGATAGGAGGTTTGAACTGAGGAAACCGCTTTTGAAATTTGTTTTTTGTGTGTGTGTGTGTGTGTAATTTTTTTTAAAGAGTTTCAGAGAATTGAAAGAGGAACCTGCACCGAGCAGCTAGTCCTAACGTACAAAACTTTCCACACATCATGTGATGAAATGTCTTTTATCACTGCACTCTCATCTTTGGTGTCTGAGATGTTAGAGCACTATGGCTTTGCTCACCTGTGCAGATGGTGTTAGAAGGAGCTGTAGGAATTTATTTAGCTCTTTTATGAAAATGCAATGCACAACCTATACTTAAACTCAATCCCTGAGAAAATGGATTTATTTTAAAGCTTAAAACTCCGCTTCCCTTGTCTTCCTCTCTTCCTCTCTCCCTCTCTGCATATGTGCATGACAGTGCAGCAGAGCAAGAGACAGAGAAACACGCACAAAACAAGAAAGGATACTAAAGCTGCCCCCCTGGAATATACATGGGTTTTATGTTTTTATGAAAGACTTGCTGAGGTGTTAAAATATAAAGGACTTGGACCTGTTTTCTTCAGTTCCCTGAATGAGTTTCAAAACACTGGCTTTTTCTATCATTTGCTTGCCAAACCACACTAAGTCCCCCCCCGCGGGCTGTAGTGCTAAGTGACTATCACAGCGGCATCGGTGACTCCATGTCGTGGTTTAATCCCAGCTAGCAATTAGGTACCACAGAGCCATTCGCTCACCTCCCTCCTCCTCCAGTGCAGGAGGAGAATCAGAGGAAGAGAAAAGGAAGCTCCTGGATTGAGATAAGAACAATTTAATGATTGAATGAAACACTGATATTAATAATATTATCAGTTCAATAATTCTAACAATACTACTAATAATATGTAATGAAAATAATGGAGCATAAAACATGATACAATTGCTCACTCCCCACCAACCGATGTACAGCCAGATCCTGAGTAGCAAGAGTCTGAGCCAGAGAGCCCAAGAGCCGGAGCCCGAGAGCGATCAACTAAACACCACCACTGTTATCAATGCTCTTCTCAGGGCAAATCGAAAACACAGCCTCATACTAGCTACTGTGAATAAAACGATCTGTCCTGACTAAAACCAGCACAGCGTCACACACCCCGCTGGCCCTCTCCACCTCCTCACTGATGCTGCCAGAGGCTGGCCACTGCATGGAGGGGCTGGTTGGCCACCACACGCATGTGCAGAAGCCATGCCCCGGCCCCAGAAGTTTTCATCAGGGCCTGGGAGGGCATAGGGTTGTCAGGTCTGTGGGAAAACCCTGAGATGGCCCTGAGCCCCTAAACTTCCCATGAGCAAGCGTGAGCCATGGTTCCCGAAAGAGATCTGGGAACTAGGTAGTAGCAAAAATTAAATCACCTCCACTACTCTCGGAAAGAGAAGTGAGAAAGCAGTTGGTGCTGATCTTCCTTCCCAGAAGGCAGGGAGGTGGGTTGTGTTTTCAAAAGCACTATCCCGTCTGTGCTCCCAGGAAGCTGGGGACATCCTTCGGGTTTCAGAGAAGGTGCCTGCTGTGGGGGCTGTGATCACATTTCTGTGACTGCCGAAGCATCAGGCACCTGCCAGGGAAGTAGCTCCCAGTGGCAATTCTCCTTCGAGACCTATAGCACTACAAGAGAGTGAAAAAGGGAACCAAAACCTTTCAATAGGGAAGCCCTCGTGAGAGACCAGGTTTCAAGCTTGCTATTTTCTACCAAGTCTCTTTTCTCATCAGGTATTTCCACGTATTATGCATTTCTCTGGGGCCAACAACCTGCATTTTTACATTATATTGGTGCTAGTAGATTGCTCAGCTCCAGGGAAAGTTTTTGGTCACTGGAATGTGCTTTTCTGCACCGTTAGCTCACAAGAGATTTAGTTTGTGCTAGCTGACTCCTACCCAGCAGCTCGTGGGCATGGTTCAGGAGTTGTCTCAGGCCAGCACCACTGTGAGCAGGCTGACTGCATTCCATCACCCTTCTGGGGATGCCTGATAGCATGCCTGAGGCCACCCCTGGCCACCCCTGGCCAGCTGACCTCCACAGCAGAGAACAGCCCCAAGTTCATGTGGTTAATAGTACCAAGTAACACTTGGAGTGCCCATTAATGGCACTCTCCACCTTGTCAGAGCAGCAGCTCTTTTGATGATGGGAGAAGGCATTTTTAAGGAGGAAAATGATTCATCACTGCTGTTAGAACTTCCTTCAGTATTTCTCCAAGACCTAATTCTGTGCCCTTATAGCAAAGGGCCAGGGTCACCAGTAGAGTCCCCTCTCTGTCATCCTTTTGCTCCTTTTGCAGTCACCCAGTGCTGCTTGTGTCAATGGCCCAAGGCAGCGGCTGGGACAAGCTGGTGTGTGTCTTCCAGCTGAGCACTTTAAGGATCCAGAAAAAAAGGCAAAGGAGAAACTGTGTCTCCTTAGACATACCACCAAACACAGGCAGGGTCAAATCTCATACACAGACATAGAATATTCCTTTTTTACTTAAGCAGCTGAAGTTGCAGAAATTTATTTGCGATATCCTACAGGCCAAAGCTCTGGGGTGTCCTGAGGGGGGAGCAGGAGTGGAAGGCTTTTGTTATTTCCGTATTGTTTCTCACAGACATTTTTCTATCCCAAACACATTTACCACATTTACCATCCTCCTTATGTGATTGATGATACAGTCCTGCAGTTACAGCCTTCAGTCCATGTACATTCTGGCTCATTTGTTGACAAAGCCGAATTGTTTACTGGATGTGACACAAAGCTTCCTGTAATACAATAGCACCGATCCTTCACTGACGTGGCCTGTTTTGGCAGGGCTGTATCAGTGTGTGCCCTGGCCATACCATATCCAGCAGTCACCTTTTTTCTTCAGACTTCTCAGAGGCCTAAATTATGCCAGATTCCCAGCTGAAAACCAGGGCAATCAGCCTCAGCGTTTTTACACATTTTATGTATCTGTAGACACATAAATATCTGGGTTTTCTTTTCTGGCTGAGTTTTTTATGTGATCTGCTTCATACATTTCACACATAGAAGCTGTTTGTCCATTTTCTTCCTGGATTTTATTAAGACCTTTTTCTGTCCTTTTTTCTAATACAGAGAATTTAATAACATTCCCATTCCCAAATATATGTGTCAACCTGAACTATAGGCTTTTCAGTGTCAATTGGCTTTCTCTAGTCTTTAGTTTAAAAACTATCACCTTAACTTTTAGTAACAGAAGCCTTGCCCTGTTTTGTTTTAGGTTGAACCCTATTTTTCTGAATAGGTGTCATCTTCACAAAACATTCCTTTATTCTTAGTGCATTTCATGGAATCACAGAACGGTTTGGGTTGGAAGGGACCTTAAAGACCATCTAGTTCCAACCCCCCTGCCATGGGCAGGGACACCTTCCACTAGACCAGGTTGCTCAAAGCCTCATCCAGCCTGGCCTTTATACCATTTTCCTATGTATCTATTTTCACTTAGACACTGAAGCTGCAGGCCTGTAGTAATATTTCATATCCCATCACTGAGAGGCCTCTAGTGAGGCCTCTAATGCAAATTTTACCTCCAAAGATCTCCTGCTGCTCTCATGTTATTAGCATCTTATTGGGAGCATAACAGTACCAGTCTTCAAAACTACCTTAGAGTTGGTCTTTATCGATCTCATGAGATTCACATCTTTCATCTCCAACAGGCAGTTTTCACACAAACTGAAATATCTATAAAGATCTTAATCATCACCCCAAGGGCTAGAATTTATTTCTTTTTTATCAGGTGACGTTTTTATCTGTGCCACTGAAGTACTTGCCATCTGTAGGAGCTTTTTCTCCAGCTTGCCATTCCTCTGTCAGTAAATCTCTGTTCTCCTCAGAAAGGCAGGGACTGTTTGTCCATGGTGGGCCTGCTCCTTAGGGGGTGCTTGCAAGTTTCTTCAGCACATTTCTGCTGGATTGCTGCATTTATTTTATTGTGTTAATAGGTTTTAACGGAGCAGGAGGAGTTAATTTTCCCTTTAAACTACTTGGGTGAAGGGAAGTGTTTGTTTTGTCATATTCAAGTGTCAGAGGGTAAGAATATTGCATTTCCTTTTGCCACAGCCAATCTCCTCTCTCTTGCAGACTCATTTCGAGAGCTCATGCCACCCAGGAGCCCCTTTCTCACTCTGACAAAGCCATGTCTTTCACTTGGGGTTAGACCCCAGCCTCAGCTAGACCTCAGCTAAACCTCAATAGTTTTATCCATGCTGGCAGATGATTAATTATAGGTAATTAATTAGTGGCCACAGTGTGTGGCACCTCACTGAAGACTGAGTCACACCAGACCATGTGTAGCTACGTTTGGAATCACCTAAACCTTGCATTTAACATACGTGGATTTATTTTCTGATAAAACCTTAAAAGTTCTCAGTTCACCAGTCTAGGGGTTAAGCTAAGCAAATTTTAAAAAACAAATGCAGTTCTGTGTGTTTGTCCTTGTCATTGCATTTCAGTTTTAGTATACTTTTCCAGGTGGTTGAATTTTAGGTGTCACCTTAAAAGGAAATTCCCTTTAAGACTGGATGAGCTCTGGAGCCCATATTTTTCTCTATAGTGTTTTGGACCTAGCGAAACTCAAACTTCAAATTTAGTCTGAGTCCTTCTTACATTAGGACTTGGAGCTTCTCCAGTGTAGGACTGCTTTCCTTTAATTTAAAAGGTTTATCTTACTAACACTTAATATCCAAGTAGCTGAAATTTCAGCTGTAGGCATCAAAATTTCAAATACAGAAGAATGTTATCAATTGTAGCTATAGTATGAAACAAGAAATTAATATCACATATTATTATATATGATAATTGAATATAAAATCATACAAAATATTTAATATCATATAAGATGTATAATACCATGCATGTACCCATGCACACACATATATATATGATGACTCAGAACACAAGCAAAAACATCATCTGATAAAAAAGAGAAATTCTAGCACTTGGGGTGTTGATTGTGGGATTTATAGCTATTTCAGTTTGTGGTACTAGTGGAACAAATATTTATGGCACACATGCATCACACAGGTGATGTTTAATATGATTTCATATTCAATGTTATATTTAATATTATACCAGTACATTATAATAATAAAATATCACACATAATATTCATTTTAATATAGTGTTATATCAAATGTAATAACATATAACATATAGTATACTTAGCTTATATTTTAATATATTATATAATATTTAACGTATCAAATACAATGTGTAATATCTTATTATATCAAGCCTGAACACAAGGCCATTTGCAGTTTGGTTCAGCTGAAGAGCTGCACTTTGACCTTCTGTCTCACCTGCACTCGAGGACTTTCAGAAGAATGAAACAATAGCAGATGTGG
>NW_010242967.1:0-17500 GCF_000690775.1 Eurypyga helias | reverse complement strand
ATGTGGTTTCAGGGTGCTATTCCTGCGGTACCTCTTTGAGCATCATAGCTGAAGTAGTCACAAAGAAACTGAATAAGAAGTGAAGAAATTGTTAGAAATCTTTCTCTTTTTTTCCCATTTTATAAACTCCCCCTCTTGTCTATCACCAGCCATACCTCTAACTGGTATTCAATCGCCAGACTGAAGAGAAGTCAGGAAAAAAGTGTTAAGTCAGGGAAAAAATAATAATTATTTTGACTTTCTTTATCCTTTGTGTGCGTATGTAACACTGCTTTTGAAACTAGATCATGCAGTCTATCTGCTCCTGCAGTTAGCTGTTTCTGAGGTTCCTGTAGCCTGTGCACTGAGCCTTTGGGTACACCTGCTTAGCCCTGTTCAGGCAGGGGTGCATTGATATGGTGCCCCATGCCAGCTATAAGCAGCACAGCTGCAGCTGACAGTGCTCAGCACAAGCCCTCAGCTTCTGCAGAGAAGCCAACTTTCAGTTCTTTCGGCTTGTGAGCCAAGTGAGAACCCTGCATGAGCTAGGACAGGGTGAGCTGGCTCCCACCTGCTCAGCAAAGAGCACACAGAGCTGCCTCAGACTCCAGTGGGAGCCGCATGAACACTAAACCTGTAGGACGGGTCCCCAGGTAAGGGAATCAATAAAAGATATTATGCAAAGGAAAGAGTTGTGACAGAGCAAGATTTCTCATGGGGTTCGCCTAAGGTGAGCCACAAACGCTCCTCCCTTCAGGCAAGTCTGGGAAGCATTGTCCAGAGTACTAGGGAATGAGGAGACCACCACAGAGCTTCCACATTTCCCACCGCCCTGGGTTGCATGCATGCGTCAGCCCAGGCACACCTCTCTTGCATGTGGTCATGTATTTTCAGCGGGTATTGACAGAATTCCGGGGGAATAAGTGGACACAGAAACAGTTCCAGCCATACAAAAGAGGTTCCAGTAGCCTGTTGTTTTTTTTTTATATCAAAGCTTTCCAGTAAGAGGCACAGACTGACAGGAAGCAAAGCTCATTCTTTCTGTACATCTAGCTCTTGTTGCCCTTTCAGGAGCAGAGAGTCAGATGCACGAGACAGCTGCCGAGTGCACGTCAATCTACCTCCTAGAGAGCCCCCAGTCTCATGTATTTTTCATCCGCAACTGTTTTCACTGCTGCAGATGTGATAATCACTTTTAACTGGAGTGTGAGCCAGGAGAACACCCCAAATCCAATGGGTTCACCAGCAGTGCATTGCAGAGGGCATCTGGGGAGAGAGCAGAGCAATCGGTCCTGTACGTGAACAGTCAGTAAGGCTAAAGGACATGTTCTGAGCAAGTACAGCAGCAGGACCAACAGGAGACAAAATATCTCCCACTCTGAGTCCCAGCTGTGGCATCTTTGCTGCACAAACACTTTTATGAATATGTAAAACTGTAGGTTTAGACACACAGGTGGAATAAGATGAGTAAAGGTAAAATCATACATTTGGTCCTAGTCTGTGCCAATTCACGTTCACACAGAAGCTGGCCTGGTCATCTTGAAGTGGCAGGTGAGCGGTCCAAGTGTGCAAGGACACACTTAGTTCTGATTTTTATACAATCCAGGCAATTACAGGCCTCCAGGCAACCAGGATCTGAATCAATGGGATGTTTAAAATGGGCTGGGTTCAGCTTCAAACGCCTGCATTTACAATGGAAGTGACTACATGTGAGCCTGTTGCAGTCACTGGAGAGCCACCCATTACAGCCGGTGGCATCCACACTTTCCAAATCACCCTGACAGAGACACTTAGATTCCTACAGATGTCCATGTCTGTAGCAAAGACCAGGCAAGAAAGGTGCCAGCTATACCCAAATCCTGCTTCTTCATGCTACTACTCTGGAAAAAGTGTTGCATATTCATTTAGATCTTACTTACCAAGAGGAACAATAGCTCAGCCTCTATTTACAAGTCACCAGTTGTTATAGTTCCAACGTGGGCTTTATGGGACATGTCTATTTATCTAGGAGGTAGTAAGAGGTTTTGAGGATACTGAGACCAACTAGTGGAAGTAGTGGAAGGCGGCCCATCTGAAGATGGCCTACATGTTCAGACAAGTTCTTTGATTCACCCCTAAAAGTGCTGTTTCATATTTCTGGCCCCAGTATTTTACATGAATGTTAGAATCACCCTACATTCTCTTCTCAAAACATTTCCCAGATACCATGCCAAATTATCCTTTCAGCAAATTTGCTGATTGTCCTTTTCACGGATTCCGTCGTATGTTAAATCATCCAACAGCTACAGACTGTCATATCCTTAGTGCAAGTCATACCCTTAGTGCAAGTTCTCAAGAAAAAGCAATGTGTGAGCTTTTTTGCCTTTTTTTTTAATCTCTAAAGATAATCTTCAAAAACATGCATGCAGCTCTACCTCAATTCCTTTGTGGACTGAATAGGAGAGGAAACATTTTAAAAGGGTTTCACAGAAAAGAGAGATGAAAAGATAGAAACTACAGATTTCAAATAGAATATATATACACACAGACGTGTCTATATGGGTGCTGTAAAATGCCAATCAGACCATACAGATTCAATATAAGACCATCAAGTTCTCTGGAGATTGAGGCATTTTCTGCTGGGAATCTGTCATACTGTCTACCCCAAACACCTCGTGCCAACGAACTGTTACTTCTTTTCTTGGCATTTGAGGTCAGAAAGGAAATGATCAAATACACTTTTTCCTCTGACTTTCCCAACAGCTGTGTGAGACAATTACTTGTAGCAGGAAGTAATTGCAGACTGGAAGCCATTGCCTGTCACTCTTGGATATAGACAGTATCTGAAAGATTTAAAGTTCATGTGTTCTTTAAATTTAGACTTGATCAGGCACTTTCTGTGGTCAAAGTTCCATAAAAACATAAATCAGCACAGTCTTGCCATAACTCAAGGGCAAGGTACCTGCAGGAGGGCCCTCTGGCGCAGGACAACTCCACGCTACCTGGGATGTCTGCCAGAGCTGTTAAAAATGAGCTTTGCGAGCGGGTTGTACACCGTCTGCAAAACCTGTGGCCTAATGAAGTCAAGGTTCCCCTCCAGACGTCAGCAGTATTTCTTTCCTCCGTGATACATGCAAGACGGCGTTATTTCACCAACAGGCAAGTTACCTCGTGCTGCTGGGAAATAAGAGCATGCACACAGGAACTGCCCGCAGAGGAGTGTAAGTCCTGTACAATGAATTCCTCAGCTGTTACGTTGAATTCTTAAAAGGGGTTGCCTCAGCTTCCTAATCCCTTTAAAAAGACCAGGCTTGGAAAAATTAAGCTTAGAAAGTCTGTGTGTGTAGGAAAGACCAACATATATATAATATTTTAGCTATTAGCCCCACACCTCTTTAAATCCAGTTTAGGATGCTTACTCTGACTGAAATTTAAACCAGCATAGAGAAATCTATCAGTGGAGTTACACAACTTGGCTTTCAATTGACGGAAGGCTTCCTTCACAGAATTTTTAAAAGCTGACTATCTTGCACACCAATAAGGAAAATTGCAAACGGCTTCATTTTGTAGTGTAACTAGCACTTAAAAGTCATAGACTCGCGCTTCAGATGCTGAGGGGGTTTTCTCAATACCTCACAGAGCCTTACTATTTCCATAAACCTGACTACTGCAGAAATTAAACTTTTTGAAGATCACACTGACTAGTTTCACTCTGAACAGGGTTATTGACACAGATGATAGTGGCTGTGTTTATGCAAACCTTGTCTAAATTGGGGTGAATGTTGCTAACACCAGCACAGCAACCTGAATTTGCTAATTTATGGTTAGCAAAGGTGAAGGTTCAAGTGAGCTAAAATTCAACTATCAGCAAAACTGCCTTGTGTAGGACAGACACATGAAATGCAAAGATAGCTATGTAAAGTTAATTCTACTCCTTTGCTAGTTCTGAAGACTCGGTACAGTATTTCCTTGTGATGTTTCTTTGTCTCTTGCCTGTATACTTAGATTTCATGCCTATTAAGACTTCTTTGGTTGAACCTTGGAAACTGCCCATTTGCACTCTCTCAGGCTGAAGAAGCATACTCTAATAGGCAAAAATTATAGGATTATTGGTTTTTTCACTTTTAACTGAAGCTGCTTTTGTCTAGATACAACTAAGAAGCCCAACAAGCATGTACCCCTGCACTACACTAAAGCTGGCAATGCTTCTACATTTTCTTACCGAAAAAAACAAGAGGGTTTTTTTGTCTCTCAATGTGAAATACTTGTGGAGAGAAGACACTCCTGTTTTACCTTGCCCTAACTATTTGAGGTCAGAGCTATAACCAACATAGGGTTTACTTTGACGAGGTGAACTAAGATAAAGACTGAAGTTTGTCTTCGCAAGAGTTTTTGATTAATATAGTGATTATAACTCTTTCATTGTAAAAAATATGCCATCTTTTGCAGTGACAGCATACATATGGTTTTATGCCCTTCACTGAATAATCTTTGGTGAAAAATAAGAAATAAAGAACAGTTTTATTTTTCTAAAGCTAAATGACATAGAAGGTCAGGAATATTACAGCAAGTTAGATGTTTTCAGGTTTTTCTTTACTCAGAACTACTTGTACGCACAAGTGCACAGAGGGTGGAATTCTTATTTCCCAAATGTATTTATTCTTAAAAGAAGATAAGCTAAAGACCAGTGTGAAATAATGGCTTTCTGATAACATAACTACAGGCTCAGCAACAGGTTCTGATCTTTGCAAGAATGATACTCAGAACAAAACAACAGAAGCACACAAAAAAAGAAATTACACCAAAAAAACCCAACCCAACCCAAACCAAACCAAAAAACAAACAACCTGGGAAGGCCCATTGCAAAAGACGTTTCTTAGAAGACTTAGGCTCAGATCTCGACTGAGTGAACCAAACTCTTGGCTTTTAGAGATGTAGAGATGTAACCCTGCAAGCTAAAATTTGCATGAAAGTTTATTGCAAGGGTGAGAAAGAACCATCCAGACAAAACCTACAGCCTCTTTCAGTAAAGCCCGTGTTCAGTTTAAGGAAGACACAATCAGAGATGCACTCATTTACATTCCTCAGTTTGGTGAACTTGAACATTTGCAGAAGTAGTTCTCTGAATCACATCAATGATGCTTTAGGAACAATAACCAAGATGTGTTAGAAAAGGGCACTTTTTCTTCTTGTTCCTCATATTAAAAACCCTCACTCTATAGAAATATCAAAGGGTTTGCCACTTTTACCACAACTTCAGATGACCGGCTCCTTGCCTTCTTGGCTCCTTCTCATACCCCATCTACAACAGAAATTTAGTGTATGTTTTCTGTTATTTTTAAATATTCTTTCATCTCACTAGCAATTCAGACAGGCCAGGAGGGGTTGAATCCACAGCAGGAACACTGCAAACTGAGGATCCCTAAATTTTCACCAGTTTTAGTTAAATTTAGGTAGATATAATCTATCCTAGCCTTTAGGTCTTGTTATTGCTTTGTAATAGTGTTAAACAGAGCAAGGGGAAAAAAAATATTAAAAAATGCAATCTCATCATGAAAGACTAAATACATTCTTTTGCCACATTTGTGTTTATTAAAAACTGTTAATATGATTTCTTGAAGCGCTTACAATAAAATCTGTTCTTTCATTTTGCTTCATTCTGAATCTCGTTGTAATTGAGTTGAAGTTGCATCTCAGTTTGCTTTTCTTATAATCTGAAACAAGCCATCCTACATTCTTCATCTGGAAGGGTGTCTTTCCAAAAGTGTAACAGTATCAAAGACTTTATGAAATAAGACCTTTTTATTCAACACAGTAGCTTTCTGACAGGTAGTGAACCAAAAATGACAAAACAGAAGCGGCTTTGAAAGGCTTTCTGATGCATGATATGTTTTGAAATAAATTTTTCCATCTCAAATCACAAAACTGATCACAAAATTTGTTATAAAGTGGTTATTCTGGCTTTCATTTGGCTTTTCAGTCTCCTTCACGGGTGCATTTGCCATCAACAACAGGAAGAGAATAGATGTAAGGGAGGAAACACATCAGTGTTACATAGTAGTGTGCTGAAAATAGACACAACTCTACCACTACTCTTGCATGGCAAAGAAATAACACAGTCCTCTTTTAGTTTCTTATTGTTCGATTTTCAGTATATCCATTTTATTTGTCATCTTTTGTCAAAGGAGAAGGAAAGGAATCCCCACTTCTGTCAAACAAGACACTAAGGAACCGTCACCTTTGCTTATGGTTACTGCTGAGATGAAAAACTGGCACTACTGAATTTCCAAGTGAGCTTTCTGTCCAGAGTGCCATGAGCCAGTGAGTGCAAGCGGAGCAAAAAAATCCTGCCTGGATTTAGCAAGGGTTACTCCAGAGGCTATAGGTGCTCTTAGTACTTAATACAAAACTGAAATATATCCGCCCAGTAAATGTTTCAGAAATGAAGCAAGCACAAAAGCTTAACATTTCTCTTCCTGTGTTAGAAGCTTGAGGACTGACGTAAAGGGCAGTAAGACTTGATCTTCTCATTTGGAGAGCTCTTACTGAGTTCTTGTTTCAGTCTAGCTGTATGGCCATTTGTCTGTCACAGTTTGAATATAGCTCTCCCCAAAATAAAACCATGTCTTTCTAACAAGGATATTTCTATAACAGAACTGTATTTTTATGGATTACACTTGTGGAACACTACCATCAGTAAAACAAAAGTGCCTCCCAAATGTAGGCACTTCCTGATCAGGGGTTGAAAGGCAACAGACTTCATGGCCTAGAAGAGCTCTCCAAAAGGGGAGGTCCCCTTGGCATGGTTTCCAGTAAGGAAGATGTCAATCACAAGGAGCAAAGGAAGAATGACACAATGCTTCCTGAGTGTCTTCTGCAGGGGAGGAGGGGGCATGCAAAGCACACAAGATTGTTGCTGCAAGTAATTCTTGAAGGCAAATAGCATCTCAGGGAAATGTGCAGTACAGAAAACCCTCCTTCCAACTTTGCCTTTCTTTTTGCCAAATCCTTCTGGGGCTCTAATCCTGAATTCCTTGCTCAGGAAAGCCTGGGCTAGCAGAAATTCCTGCTCTGAGTCACCCTTACTTGTGATATTTTGCTTTTTAAATGCCCACATTAAGCTGATGGAACTATGATGCAGCATTTCCCCGTACTTTACTTCTCCCATTATTGTGTCTACTTGGGTTTAGTTAATGCTGTGTTTATATTTTCATCTTGGTCAGGGTTACTTTATGTCCTTTCCCCACTGCAACCACAGTCTCTGTCTGTCTTTTGTGGTTTAACTTGAAAATGTCATAAATAAAGTGAGAAAGTAGCCTGTATGAGGATTAGAATTAGATTCCCCTTACATTTTACGAGTTGCTTCCTTTCCATTTCAGTTTTCCAACACAATTCAAATCAGTGGAGCTTTCAGAGATTCTCTGCAAGAGAAACTTTGCTGCACGATAATTTTAAAATATCAACCCTCAGCTAAGGTTTTATATGCATAAAATTTGCCTTGAGCCACTCCACGAATCCTGACACTGTTTTGCCTACTGCAGCATCTATATGTGATTTTTTTAATCTCCTTCTTATCAGGATGTGCTCTCAGAAAAAGCAAATTTAGAAGAAAATGCATTTATGATAACCCCCCCCAAAAAATGAACGTAAGAGGTTTTCAAAAGCTTTATGATCAGTGTGACAGATTTAATGGAAATTTTCATCTATACTCCTACCTCCCAAGTACAAACAATTTCTATAGGAACAATGTTTAGGGGTGAGATCCCTTAGCCTGTGAGAGAAAGTGTCTGTCACATGCAAAGGGTTATTATTAGAGTTCTGTCAATACTTTGATATAGACTAAAATTCTGTTTGTTTTGGGAAGCTTAGGATCGTTAGGCAAAAAAGGGTACCACTTGAGAAGGACTTTTGAGGCAATAGAGTTCATTAATAGATATTTACTACAGTTAGTCATAGATGGAAAAGCTAAAATAAAGAGCATTAAGAGGTTTTTTCCCAAGGGCTTAGTGTCAGAGAGTGCTTTTTCAAGCTCTCCTGAAAACTGAAGAGTTAGTTTCATTCTTGATACAGTTCCACTGACAAGAACAGAATTTCACCTACCATGGATTTGCCTCAAAAGGGTTTTTGCAGTTGTGATCATGTGATGTGCTCATTACTTGGAACATGTTTGCTCTGTGTCTGGTGCATGATATATTAGGAACACATTTCTGATGTCTTAGCAATTCCTGTTTTCTTGTGCCTGTTTCTGGACTTCCAACAGCTCAGCCAGAAGTTCCTGAAAGACTGGCAGCACTTGTTAACATCACTTGTTTGATACTGACTCTCACTACTGAATATTTTTAGCTGACATTTGAAGCACTGTGTCAAATTTATCAGGTCAAGAAACAACAGAAATTAGCCCCCACTAAGGTTCTTGCTGCTGCAGCTGTGCGTCTTCTGGATCTGCACTCTATTTTTAGAGTTGAGTATCTCTCTACTGCACTACAGCCTTCAGTAGGGACTTCACCTTTGCCAGACCTCATCAAGAGTTATTTGGTGACAGGGCTAGCGACTTATTCAGTAAGATCCTCTGACAGAAATCACAGTTTTTGTTAGAACGGTTATTTCTAGCACCAAGGGCTGGTCACCTGGTCACCAGGCACCGACCTGCTACGCTGCTCATGAGCTATGACCACACAATTAAATTAAAAGGTCTTATTTAACTAGATCTGAGGTAAAGTGACACCAACTGACTGGCACCTACGTTTTTTTAATCTAACCTCCTACAGCAAGCGTGTCTTGGGAAGCAATGCTTGGATTAAACAGTGTGGGTGACCAGAGCCCGCAAGTAGGAGTGAATGCCTGTACCCACTCTCTGCCCCTCTTTTATTAAACTGCACAGATGTGCCCAGTTACCATCTGGCTTGGCCTGGTGCTCTTTTCAGGCCGATACTGAGACTCTTCGTAGAGCTTGCTCTTGCTCTATCATCTGCCTTTCTATGATTCATTGCCATTTCTTCATTTCTTTGACCCTGTACTTTTGTGAAACTGCATCCCTCTACCTGCAGCTTCATGAAAGTAAGCACGCATGCTTGTAGCTCATCACTGTGGCATGAGTTCTCGTTTGCAGCTGCTAAATGCTCCTACACTGTATAAAATAAATAAGCTAAACCATAAGCTATTGTGTCTGCCAAGAAAGATCTATATAGGCCAGAGAGTGAAAGCATGGGTTTGCCTTGAAAACTGCAAAACTGAAACTAATTTTGCAGAATTACGGGTGATGCCAACAACACAGATGCAAACAGAATGTTTTTAAGTAACTTACATCTTGCAGAAACTGAAACTCAGTGGCTTTTCTCTTTATTACAAGGCGGCCTACTACTTCTTTAGCCTGGTCCCTTCAGCCTGGAAACCAGTCCAAGCAACTGTAATCTGTCCCTGGTTCTCAATTATACATGGTGTTTTCCTTATATTCTGTTTCTGTCATTAATATACCAAGAATAATTGATTGCATGTTTTCCTTTCTCCAACTGGGAAAAACAAAGTAGAAGTAGATAGGATAGACAGAGTTCATGCAGATTCTATGTCTCATGCAGACATCCATTTAATTTCATTTTGTGATATGTGATTTTCTTTATGTAACAATCACATAAGAGGTGTGACAACATATAGACTGCAGAAAGTATCAGAAAGCCATTCAGCAGGGGAAAAGTAGTTGTTCAAAGCAAGGAAAAAATTAGACTAGTAAAACATTATCATGATTCCCAGGGAGAAGAGAGTTTTCAGGAGATAATTTTAATGTATTCACTTCATTCAGAGACAATCTGTCAAACTACATAGGGATTTTTCTTAGATTAGTAGAAGTATGTACTTACTTTCTGTTTTGACATACTGCTTTTCTCTCTTGACGTTTGTCCTCCAGGTTTTTAAGCCAAATGTTCATGATATGATCCTGCTGGCTTACAGGGATCGACAGCCCCCTTGTGAATAATGGTTACAAACAAATCCCACCTGGATGTTGAAACGCTGGAAATGCTCCAGAATAAAGCTATCTCCATCACCCTCCCAGTTGTGTATACACTGGTGGCTCTGATCAGTATCCCTGGCAACTTGTTCTCGCTCTGGGTACTCTGTTTCCACATCAAACCCAAAACACCTTCAGTTATCTTTATGATCAACCTAAGCATCACAGATCTCATGCTGGCCAGCTGCTTTCCCTTCCAGATTTCTTATCACATCAAAAACAATCACTGGATCTTTGGCAAAACTCTTTGCAGCCTCGTGACCGTGATGTTCTACTCCAACATGTATTCTTCCATATTGACCATGACCTGTATCAGCATCGAGCGGTACATGGGTGTGGTATATCCCATGAAGTTGATCAAGTGGAGAAGAAAAAGATATGCCCTGGCCGCCTGCCTAGGTATGTGGGTATTCTTGCTACTAGCCTTCTACCCACTAGAAAGCACAGATTTGACCTATGAAGTGGAAGAATTGGGAATTATAACCTGTTTTGATGTCCTCAAATGGGATATGCTGCCCAACTTCGGAGCCTGGGTAGCCTTCCTTCTCACGCTATTTGTTGTGCTCTTCCTAATCCCTTTTGTTGTAACAGTTGGATGCTACATTGGCACCATTCGGAAGCTTATTCAGACATCAAACAGATATGGCAACAGGCAGAAGACTAGATCCATATACCTGGCGATCATAGTCCTTCTGGTATTCATCACTTGCTTCGCCCCCAATAACTTTATTCTACTTGTGCATATGATCATCCGCCTGTTTTATGACAGGAGTCTGTATCATGTCTACAAGCTCACCTTGTGCCTCAGTTGCCTCAACAACTGCATAGATCCCTTCATTTATTATTTTGCATCCAAAGAATTTTACCAGAAATTCATGCAAGTGTTTCGCCGTAACGTACTGCTCAGCGACAGTTTGGAAACCAGAAGGGAAAGCTTATTCTCTGGCAGGACCATGTCAGCCAGGTCGATGTCAAGCGGACATATGGATGGCTTAGATGGCGTAAGGGTCTATTTGCAAAGGCAGGAAAGTGTTTTTTAGCCTTGGACATCCACAGAAAAAAAGGCACCTGTGAGATCCATGAGTAGACACAGAAAGTGTTTCTTTTTGAATGACTCAAAATACCTTGCTCCAGTGCCAGAAGTCAAGCCATACTCATATTGCACATCTTACTTCAGTATTTTCTGGTAAGAAATGGAAGTGTTAAAGGACCTGAATTTATTCAAGAAGCCACTGAAGCAACCCCAACATTCAGAATTAGGGGGTTGGCCTGGAACTAGTCCTACTGCATGAAACCAAGTTTAGAATAAAAACTGCTTTCAGGTTGTATGACCCCAGTGCTTCACCAAAGGTTTGTACTTCTCAGTGAATGTGAAACATTGCTGTATATGAATTAGAGCATACACTGAAGTTAGACTTGGGGTAGGGGAATTATTTTTCTAAGCAATATGATGGTGAGTTTTTTGTTTGTTTGGTTTGGTTTGTTTTTAATGTATTACTTGCTCTCTCGTTGTATTTCTAAAAAAAAAAAAAAGAAAAGTAAAAATAGCTTGTCATTTTCCATTAATGCATAGCCACTGTGAATTCACCACAAGTCACCCAACTGTTCATCTGAACCAAACCACACTAACCTTTGAAAAGGTTAGGTTAGGTCATATTATTTATTTCAATTTTATATGGAAAAATATCTCATACAATGAAAAGAAAGCTAGAACTAACAATGTTTGAAACTACTTCAGCTGCTGAGTGGATTATACTTTCATTTCTTGAAGTTATTAATTTCTCAGGGCAGTGGGGAACAGATTTTCTCACATTGATCTACTACAGTAATAATGCTGCTGCTTGTATGTGATTGGTATGAACAAGTCATTTTCACCAATTCACTATAGGCTATATGCAGAAGCACTGTCCCCCTCAGCAGAGAATTTAGCCTTATATAGTGCACGGACAGTGAGTTTTTCTTCTTTATGGCGATGGTGTGGATTATAAACCAGATTTTCAGAAGGATATATGAGAATTCTACCACAGACTGGAGTGATTCTGTGCCAGCAGAAGCTAGAGGAAAACCTGTCCCTATGGCCAAGTGTCAGAAACATACTTCTTTTTTTTTTGGAAAACAGAAAGGAGAAGCAGAGAAAGCAAGGTTTGAGAATGGGAGATGTACCAAATAGCCTGGAAATAGGTTATGGCAGGTTGATTGTGCAGTCCTGTGTTTGGGACTCTTCTCTGAAATATCCTTCTCCAGCTTGTTTGCATTATTGTGTCATGTTTTAATTCTTCTCACATCTCAACAACTGCCTGTGGGCTTGGAAAGACAACTGCTACAGAATGTGTGCAGTGGAAAGACAAAAGCAAAGTTCTTCCTGTAGTCTTCACAGCTTTTTACCTACCTTTCGCCCTCATCGACAGTGAAGAGCCAAAAAACACCTAACAGAGCCAGACAAGTTTCCCCTCACAAGTGAGACAGAGCTGTAGCGTCCTTCTGCTGCACTGCAACTCCGTCCAGCGCTGAGCAAGAGGCTGTCTTCGACATCGTGGACACCACAGGCTAGGTCTGCCTTAAGCAGGCCTTTACTGGTTTTGACATCCTCCTCCTAAGCAAAAGACAACACCCAAGGCCCTTACAATCTGTCTTTTTTCTTTGTGAATGACATAATTAAACCACAATTTGCCCCCACTAATCACCACAAGTTTCTTCATGGCTGAAGCTGGATAACCACAAAATATTCCTATGACATATTCCTATGTCCTACCTTCTGCTAAGGTATCATCAGTTATTGGAGCAGGATAAAACTGGGCGGACCTAGCACCACCCTTCAAAAGCCGTCTGAACTGTTTTGTGGCATTTCAGTGTTAGCTTTAATTTATCTGCATGTTTTCTGCCCACAAGGCCAACCTTAGTGTTACATCACCCATCCAAACCTTCCCATGAAGCTGCCTGGAAGCTCCCCTGAAGCAGCAGCGGGCACGCGGGTTGCAGAGGTGCAGTGAGATGGGCCTGCTGCTGTGAATCGTCTCGCCTGGGCTGAAAGAGAGAGGCCCACTGAGTATGCTCCTGAGGGAGTCCGGGGCTCTGAGCTCCTGTGTCAGCTCTAGCACGCTCTTCAAAATGCCTGCTTGTGCCAGGATCCTCGAAAAAACAACGATGGCTCTTCCTATTCTACATTCATCAGGCAGAAATTCAGTTTAATTACATTTTGCAAACCTGTATGATAAATTAGCAATGAATGGTTTCGTATTTCTGTTCAAGTCCCTTTACCATCCACTTTCAGGTAATTCCAGGTTTCTCACTACCAAAACTCTTTTCAGCATTTTGCTGTGGCAGAAATTTTTTTGGAGGTTATACATCCTCTCTTTATTTATTTTTTTTTATAAACATGCAAGTATTTCTGCAATGAAAACCATTGCATCTCCTAGATCTAATGCAGATATTCACTCTGTTTTATCTTGAACTTGATCCTCGACTGCTTAGTGCCTCCTAAAATATGCTGCAATGTGCCTGAACTGTAACTGACACCAAATGGAGCCAAAAGGGCAAAAATTTTGCACTTCGGACATCAACTGCTGTATTTTGAAAAATCCTGAATTGTTCCTTTTGCAGGAGAGAAGAGATGCTCACAACTGACTGAAAAACATTCTTCTCTCCAGCCTCATGTAGCTCTTCATAGCCCTTCATTCCTCTTCTGACAGTCTAAAAAAGGAACAGGCAGGATGCCTCAGTCAGGAAGCTCTTCATGCCATTTTACTAACCAGCCCCTAGTTAACTCAGATTAGGCAAAATTCCTATTTGGGTCAGTGGGACTGTTCCTCAAGAAAGGAATACAGAAATGAACCCAATGACTGCAATCTTGTGAGTCCGATGGTGTATACTGTGAAGTTTTGGAGGTTTTCTTTAGAGAGGAGGGGAAGAAATTATTATAAAAAGTGGCCCAACATACTGTTCTTTAACACTGGAAACATGTCCTGGGGCACCATAAGGTAGCAAAACTTCTCCCCTCTTTGGTCAGTGGGTGTGAGTCAACATATATATATATATATATATATATGTATAAATATAAATATATACACATAAATGTAGTTTGCCATTTGAGAGGTTATTGAGAATTTCATGTTTATATTGCCCTTGGTTTGAGGAATATAGGTCCTGGACGACACGCTTACTTGATTGCCTCTGTAGCTAATGTAATTTTACTGAGAAGACATGAATGTATACATTTCTGTTCAGTTTTGCATTTCGTTTTTGTGGGGGTTTATTATTATTATTATTGTTCAGCAATTTAATCTATGAATATGCTTGGATTTTTTTTTTGTATATATGAAATAAAAAATGCCAAAACATAAAAATGACATGATTTAAGATTCTTCCCTTTTTTTCCACCTGCCATGTGTGAATAACTTCCAAGATTAGAAGAGGGCAGGGGAAACCAAGTTATGAAATGAAACTAATCCATTTCCCATTGCTATTGTGCTTTTTGTAGATTTCTCTATAATTTAAAGTCTCTTCTGTTTCCTAGGCATTTTGAAGATTGATTTTTTTTTCTTATACACCTGTTCATTTCTTTCTCATTTATATTTATTTTTGAATACATGCTCAAAGGTGTGCATGATGGCATGAACATTTCAGGGTGAAATGCAGTGTTGGTTAAGTGTGAAGTAATGCACATGGGGAAATCCAGTCATAGATTTGTGGACAACGTGATGTTGCTCAGCAGTGACCACTATGAATCATAAAACATAATTCCACACATCAGCTCATGATCCATGGTTCACCCACACCTTGTTTGTGGACCTCTGGTCTCTTCATCACAGACAGGCTCTACAAGGATGGGAGAGGGTCAAGAGAAGGGCATGTGGGATAATCCAAAGTATGAATTAAAAACCTTATGGGTTAAATAGATTAGGACTCTTCAGCTCAGAAAAGAGGCAATGTAAGGTAGGTATGAAAGAGGACTACAAAATCCTCAACAGAGCGCAGAAGCCGACTGAGATGAGTTTCACTGCCTCTGCCCAAACAAGAAGTGGGAAATAACATACTAACCTAATGAGATCCAGGCTCAAAACCAGGAAAAGTTAGTATCTCTTCTACACAGTATAACTGGGGAACACCTTGCCAAGGATGCTGTGGATGCACTATAGTATATGAGTCCACAAAAAATACTGGAAAAGCAAAAATAAAACCATTGTAGGCTCCTAAATAGGCAAACCACAACAGACTCAGGAAAACCCCGAAGATTAAAATGGTCGGAGTTTGGGGGAGTATTAAAGGGAAGTGACATTATGTGATTGCCCTGTTCTTCCTCTTCTTAAAATGCCAGTGCTGGAGGCAGGACATTGAAAGCTAGGTAGCCCCTTGGCCCCACTCCCATGGAAGACTGTCCAGAACTTCCTTGGAGCCTGGCCTTTTCCACCCTGCCAGCTGGGGTGCTGCCAGAAGGGATTCAGCAGCGAGCTTTGCCTGCTACTGTCTTGGGGGAGGCTATCCCAGAGTTGGGGAGGGAGCTGACAAGCTTGGCCATCTGCCACTTAGTCCTGCTAACAAGTCACAGAGTCACAGGGTGGTGGAGGTTGGAATAGATTTCTGGAGGTCACCTTGTCCAAGCCCCCTGCTCAAGGGTCCATCACGTCCAGTAAAGATGAACTTGTGTAAATCCATTAGGAGAATCAGTTTTATTGGCAGTTTTTTTAGATTTTGCTAAAGTCACAGTTCTTTCAAGTGCCCAAAATGAAAATTCTAATATAAAATTACTCACAAGCACAATTAGAATATAAGCCTTGATTATTGTACTTAGTAATTAATTCCATCCTGAAAAAAAGGGGAACACTTCTTTTGACTAAATCTTGTACTGTCTTTTCTTATTTATGCTGCAGTTCATAGTCTTAGTAAAAGTTACTGAGAGTAAGATTTCAATCGTACTATTCATCTTGATATATCTGGATTACATTAATTCTGGGTTAATTTTTTTGTAAGTAAGCGTTCTCTTGCCAAACCTTTGAAGTGTAATTATGGAGAGCATAATAGAGTAAAGCATGATGTTTAGTTGATTTTTTTAAGCTTTCTTTTTAATTTGACAAAAAACCCCATCTGCCTGTCTGAATCTGAACACCTTGTCTTGCATGACTCGGGTGCAAGCCTCATGACTTCTAGTATTTTTCTAGTCTTATTCTAGCTGTCTTATGCTCTCAGATGAGGAGACTCTCAGGCCTCCAGCTGCCAGCCAGAATGCCTTTGTACCTTTTAGCATAAATAAACATCTCAACCCCCTGCTTGACTGTCTTGGCTCATGGTGATGTCCTGCAGTCAGTCCTTCTCTGCTGCAGACACTTTCAGCGCTGGGACACGGATGGTTCTCTTTCCCCAGTTTCTGCACCACTGCCCACATGACCGAGCTCTGGCACGTTAGAATTACTCAGATGCAGAGTCAAGTGTGCACGTCGTCCTGCTAAGAGTTACCAAGGCTAATTGTCCTTTGAAGCTTTCCCCAATATCTTCTGCATCCAACAACAATTGCTGTTGTTGGATACAGTGAGATACCAGAAAAATGGCAGTTGAGTGCCTTAAATCTGAGGAAACTCAAAGCTTTGCCTCTTCAGCTGTATACCTGAGCAGCCTTGTCAAAGGAGAAAGGACAACAGACAAGGGAGACATAAACAGGTTCAATCTAGAAAGGGGAGAGGGAGGCTGAAGAAGTAACCTCTGTGGCAGTAGCAGGGAAGAAATACCAAAAGTGAGAATTTGGAAAAAATTCCAGGTGGTTAGTCTCTGAAATAGGCCAACTGCAGTTAGAGAATGTCTGTAAATAGTTTTCTTCATAAACAGCCAGTTTCGTTTTAGAAACACAGAGCCCTTTCAGCATGAAAGCTGGAAGCAGCAGCAAATCTCCAGATCTCTGCTGTAAGGAAAGGAATGTGATTAACACACCAATAAACCACTACCTAGATACAGCGCAAACATCTCACAGTGGGACTCAGATCTCTGGCGACGCGAGCTTGCCAGGCACAAAAGGTGCAACTTATCCGATCAAAAGTAGATATCAAGTGTTGCTCTCAGCATCTTATTGCTTGGCAGCGATCATGTTGACTGCCTCTTCCGTTTCTGAAACCTACATGACAGCTGCTTCAGCTGCTGGTTGCATTCATGCATCCCGGGGTTGGTAGATTTCTGTGTTACTACTGTATCTCAAAAACAACGTTGGTATCCCAGGACTGTTACCACCTTCTTCTTCACAGCTGTCTTCAGATTTTTGCGATCATCATGCATGTAGCAGCAGCTTGTTTGTCTAATGGAAAGCACTGTAGGCTCAGGACCTGGGAAATAATATTCCTGGGGATCTCAGCAAACACATAAATAGGCTGCATGTCTTTGTCACCTCCCCAGACTCATATGGCCTCAGAACATAAAGGCAAATATATACATTAAGTGACTGGAAGCCTTTTCCAATCATTTACCTCTAAGGAGAGGCTGTACCACTGTCTCAATTAGAAACTCTATGGAGGTGCAATGGCTTTTCCTGCAACACATGTGTTGTGGTTTAACTCTGGC
>NW_010242966.1:0-6827 GCF_000690775.1 Eurypyga helias | reverse complement strand
GTACTTTGCTAGCTGGAGTTAAACCTCAACACCACATTTTACTTAAAATAAAGATGGGATTAGAATTTTCAGATTATTATCAGTATTAGTATTTAAAGAACTATTGTTGTCTGTGGATAACTTTTCATTGAACGTATCTTTTAGCCTGACTTACTTCATGGACAGCCAGAAAAAAAGCAAGAAAATGTCTCAAGGCACATATTAAAACCATTAAAAATCCTTTAAAAGACAAAGTTGACCATGATTTTGCAAGGTGCACTGACCCAAATAGCTACTTACTGTTCTGTAGTAAAAGTCTCCTTAGTCTAACAGGTGATGACCAGATTTATTAGGTATTTCCCTTTTGTTTGTGCAACATTTATTTCTGTTTGTATCTCACACTGTTACTGTCTCTATACATAATCTTAGCTGTTTAAATTGTCCCTAACCTACATGTAATCTTGCTGAGATAATAATTTCACATTGTCATGCCAATGTGTGCATATGCAGAACCTGAAGTTAGAGGGATTTGAAGTGTTATATTAATTATATGGGACTTGGATCTTAGATCATTAACTGTTCCCATTCTGTACTTAGGCTGTTTGCATACCGTGTCTATGTAAATGCTGTAGGTGTAGAGCTGCACAGCATAACATAAGGAAAGGATGTAACTTTTTTTTTTTAAAAGACGGTGACTTCTTTAAATATAAATATTAATAATGAAATGTTATTATTTTTATTTAATCATATGAAGTTATTAATGTATTTTAGTGTTAATAATATGAGCTCAGTAGACTTACATAATTTTCCTAGTCATAGTTTATGCCCCTCAAAGATAATTAAGATTGGTTTGGTTGTCATTTGCTCACAATGGTAGGATTCAACCTGGAGCAGATTACATGAGTCTGGTTTTAAATACGACACTACTCCCAAAGATATAAATAACATTTAAACACAGACTTTCTCATGGTCTAAATATTGTAAGATTGTGCATCTAATTTATTCTTTGATTGGTACATGAGTTGCCTGGTAAATAAGAAGGTCAATGAATCTTGGCCATATGGCTATAATTTAAAGTTCATAATAAAAGTCAGCTTGTAAAGTAAATGAGGAAAAGACTTTTCAGGCTGCAAAAGAGGTGTCTGTTTAATCTACTCTGTGAAGCTGCAACATCAGAAACCCCTCTTTGTCAGATATTTTAATGTTTCCTCAAGGCCGTCTTACCCCTGTAATGGGAGCTGAAAATAAACACATGTTGACAGCAGTGAAGTAATGGAAATTCAATGTATGAAGTTTTCTTAAAAATTAAAAAAAAAAAAAGAAGAATAGACAGCTATCAAAACTAAGAAGAAAGCAGAAAAGGAAAAAAAAGCAAACAAAGCAAAGGATTAAATGGAAGAAGGAGAAGGAGAAGGAGAAGGAGAAGGAGAAGGAGAAGGGGAAGGAGAAGGAGAAGGAGAAGGAGGAGAAAAATAAGAAAGAAAGCATTTAAGATAAAGCAAAAACTTTTGTTGAAAAGTTTTCATGAGTCAGGGACTCCAGACACCCAGAAAAAGCTTTAAAGAGAGGCCAGTAGTGAAGGTGTCACCATAGAAAATGTTCTAACCCTGAAAGTTCTTGACTCATCTTCTTGTCTTTATAATAATCTCATTAAAAGTTTGCCCAACCTTTCACAGAGACCCGAAGTGAACGACTCTCCAAAACAATATTACTAGTATTGAGTAGTCCCAGCTCCCACTGACCTCATGGTTCATGGCTAGATGGACTGGGTCACTGATTTTCAGATGCCAAATTAGTTATGAAATTATACCCTTCACGTATTCCCTTTTAAAAAGTGATCCATTAGGCCCAGATTTTCCAAATATGGAAATCACCAGCTGCTGTGTTGATTCCTCAGAATCAGCTTCACAATAAATTAACTCACTGATGTGCAGTAACGGTATTGTTGAATCCAATGGCAAAGCTCCCATTTACCTCAAAAGGACACAGATTTTAAACAGTAATGTTCAGACAGCCTGTCTCTGCCCCTAAAATATTGTATGTATTTTGCTATACTATGGGAAAGTGAAAATAACTGTTACCTCCATGATCATCATAAGAAATACACATAAAATCTATATATAAACATACTGGATCGGTAGGCCTAGACAATAATGTTTTAGTGTAATTGGTGAAGGAAGAAGGATTACTTTAAGGCTGACAACTTAATCTGCATTTGATAACTTTGTTATCAATATCACTTTGCCTTGTCTAATGGGGCACACTTAAATATATGATGTTTACAAATTAATAACACATCCTCCGTATCTCTCCTGAGGTGATTTTATTATTAATACCTTGTGCATGGATCTAGCTGTTTTATGACAGCTCTAGCAGTAATATGTTTGAGCAAAATTGGATCTGATGTTGAATGTGCAGATATAGAACTGTAGTCTGGTAGTTATTCGTGTGCTCATTAACAAAAGTTTATAAAGTGACAGGGAAGAGCAGCAGCACTGGGAAAGATAAATAGCACATTAGAAAAAGTAGCAGAAAAGCAGGAGTAGCACAGTATTATTCAGTACTGTCTTAAATTGGATGCCCCTCACTTTAGTTATTTCATTATTTATAGAAAAGAACTGAAACTTCTTTTCTTGGAATATTAGCTCTATATTCTAGTCTGTATTGGACAACAATATCTACTGTTAAAAATATTTTCTCTTTGCACTGATATACACAGCTTACAGGTAATTAAACTACTTTCTGGTTTTGTGCTGAATAGGGGTATTCCCCCTACAAAAACAAAACCAACAAACAATTAGAACATGTAATTTACATGAGTAAATGTTTTTAAACTAAAATCTCTTCATGAATAACATGAGACTATTAATTATCCTATTTTAGTGGACCTAGACACATGCAAATTCTGAACAGGATCTAGAAAATAGTATTAAAAAATATTCTGCCACAGCTGAATGCTCTGCTTCTAGTAAAGAACAAAGGAGGTTGCTATTTTATTTGACTGCAATATCTTGCTAGTTTGTGGGAAACTTCAATTTGTTATAGAAGAGGGTGAACTCCAATACACTTCCATGGCATGATTTCTAAAATTTAGTGGGGTACTAAAGTGAGGTGGCATCTGTGCCAAAGGCACACACATTTATGAGACTTCATTATTTACTGCATATCAAAAACTTGAATAATAATGTTAAATACCTGTAATTTTACAGATAGATGCCATGAGTCATATGTCATTAGATGCCAAAAAGTCATACTAAATCTTAGCGTTCATATTAAGTATTTAGAAATTAGGATATCATGCAATAATTAAAATTCTATAAATTCAAACTAATTCACATTTTGTCTCTATAAATGAGCTACATACGGAAATATTTTAGAGGAAGAATAATTCTAAAACTGTTAGTAGGGAAATACATATTGTGGTAATGCTGAAAAATGAAGACCTGGAAAGGAAGTGGGCTGTAAATATAGGTACTTCATTCTTTGAATCATGAAAGAAACATAATTTCTTATTATCATAACCCTGGGAATTACACCAAAAAAAGCCCCTGGGTATAGAAGCATAGAATCATAGAATCTTTTAGGTTGGAAAAGACCTTTAAATCATCAATTCTAACCATGACCTTTAAGAATATCATGTCTAACTGTTAACCTAGCACTGCTAATACCATCACTAAACCATGTCCCCAAGCACCTCTTCCACAGGTCTCCAAAAATACCTCTGGGGATGCTGACTCAACCACCTTCTGGGGCAGTCTGTTCCAGTGCCTGACAACCATTTCAGTGAAGTGACATTTTTTTTTAATATCCAATCTAAACCTCCCCTGGTGCAACTTGAGGCTGTTTCCTCTGGTCCTGTTGCTTGTGACTTGGGAGAAGAGGCTGACACCAACCTCTCTGCAACCTCATTTCAGATAGTTGTAGAGAGCGAAAAGGTCTCCCTTGAGTCTCCTATTCCCAGGCTAAATGTTATATATGGTTTAGAGATGCAATGAGGAAGGGAACGTTTCCATTGTGAGTAGATTGAAAAAATGAAATAAAGCTCACTAAACAGTTTCTCATTAAGGGAAAGAAAGGAGGGTGAAGTATTTATACATATACACGCCTACTGCTATGTATCTACCGGTACCCAGAACCTAAATAATAACTACATACACATACATTCCCATATGCATAAAAATATATCTGCATATATGTATAGAAATTGCACATACACATATATTCATACACACATATTCATATACATGTATATGCATGTATATATTTTTGTAATATATGAGTGTATATGTAATTGTATATATATACACATTGCCTTCATTCTCTCAATTTCATGCTGAGATTTATTATTTCCTTATTAATTTTGTTGTTTACTTCATATACTTTGTTCATATATAAGCATCAGACTTCACTTTAAATAGTACCAAAGTTATGTTTGATTGAATGTTTCTGGGTTTTATTGATTTGTTTCTTTTCTTTTCTTCTGGTTTTTAATTCTGATTCGTTTTACAACTACAGTGTAACCTTGTGACATGATTTTTTGTGGTCTATTTTTAATTTCATTTAACACACTTGTTTCATTTGTTTCTCTGGTACAGGCTGCTTAGCAAGTTCTGTCTTTCTTCTGGGAATAAGAATGAATACCCACTCTGGGGGGTTGGTTGATGGCTGGTTGAATATGTCAGCATTGTGCCCAGGTGGCCAAGAAGACCAACAGCATCCTGGCCTGCATCGGGAACACTGTGGTCAGTAGGAGTAGGGAAGTGATTGTGTCCCTGGACTCGGCACTGGTGAGGACACATCTTGAGTACTGTGTTCACTTCTGGGCCCCTCACTACAAGAAGGACACAGAGATGCTGAAATGTGCCCAGAGAAGGGTGACAAAGCTGGTGAAGGGTCTGGAGAACAAGTCTTATGAGGAGTGACTGAGGGAGCTGGGGTTGTTTAGCCTACAGAAGAGGAGGCTGGGGGGAGACCTGATCACTCCCTACAGCTACCTGAAAGGAGGTTGTAGGGAGGCCGGTGCGGGCTTGTTTTCCTGGGTAACTGGTGATAGCACAAGAGGAAACAGCCTCAAGTTGTCTTTAGATATTAGGAAAAACCTCTTCACTGAAAGAGTGGTCAGGCATTGGAACAGGTTGCCCAGGGAAGTGGTGGAGTCACCATTCCTGGAGGTGTTCAAGGAATATGTAGACGTGGCACTTGAAGACATGGTCTAGTGGGTGTGGGAGTGTTGGTTTGATGGTTTGACTAGATGATCCTATAGGTCTTTTCCAACCTTAGTGATTCTGCGATGCCAAGTGATTCCGTGACTATTCGTCTATTTAGAAAGCAGGTACCTACTGGTAACTGGGTCCTAAATTTGGGTCTGGTGGAGAATTTTCTGTGCATGTAGAAGTCTGATAATGAAGTTGCATAAAGTAAAGTGGGTGTTTATAATGCTGTTTTTCCACAACCAAATTTCCAGAGACCAAAAAGAGTAAGCTGTATTTTCCGAAGCATAGGAGTAAATACTGTTCTTTCTGTAGCAGTAATGGATGAACAAAAGCATGCATTTCACCTTTCAGCAACAATGCTTCCTATGAATACTGCATGGCAGTACTCTGAATGTAATATCGAAAAGACAAGGATGGCCTTTCCTTTGGTGATTAGCTCTTTGCGCTACAACATCAGGGCTGGGCGGGAAACACACCAATAATAAAGTAGAAAGAAGGCATCTTTCCACATACCTGGATTCTGCATCCTTTGATCTGAATGTGGATTTTGTTCATTTGAATGTTTTGTTGGCTTCTCTTTTACTGTAATTGAAACCCCTTTTTCATTTCTAAAAAATTTCTCAACTTTTCATAGGTCTCATCTACCTGAAGCTGGAAAAGAAGTTCCATTCATTACAGACATTAATATCAATATATTTCCACAAACCAACTGCTGAGACAGTAACACTTACTGCTAGTGCCAAAAGACATATTGATTTTCTCTGTGAGTCTTAAGATGAATATAACCAAAAAATTACCAATTAAATGATGCGAAACAAAGCAGCAGGTTGTACATTGTGAGACATCTTGTTAACTTTAGAGGTGTGTTAAGCTTGTGATAAACTCAAAAGAGACACAGTAGAAAGTCACTCATTAAGTCTCCATCAAGAACTCATACTTGAAAGACTAGAAGGTAATTTTTTTCATGTCTATTAAGCTGCTTGAAGGGATCATTAAGAAAAGGATTTCTCCTAAAGAGCAGGATCAATTAGAGTTGGCCTGGCATAAGGTTTAAACTCATTAGAGTACAAGTGCTTTCTTCTTTTACAAGTGCTTGCTGAGAAAATTAGTCTTTGTATACTACACAACAGTGGCTCCAGCAGATATAAAAGATCTAAACACTGAAAATTACTGGAAGATATATCAAGGTGGTATTATTTTTTTCCTTTCCTCAATACTCCATGTACCATTTTATCCTTAAAAGGTCCATTGTATGTAAAAACGATCTTTGGACATTAACTTAACCAATAGATGAAGTCAGAAATTTCTAACTTTCAAAAAAGGACTAAGGAAAATTAACCAGGAAAGTTCTAAATTACATAAATAGTTCCTGAATGAAAAGTATTTTCTCAAGATAAACAAAAGTTTCTGTATGAAAAGTAAGATTCAATCACAATTCTGAATGACAAAAATGCTGCCTGTGTCCACTTGCAAAAGAACAATTTTCTGGTTCAGGTCCCTCTGGTATTCATACAGTTCCCTTTTCCCCTTCTCCTATCTGCCATCCCACTTCCCCTCTCGAGCCTCCTCCAAAAACAAGAAATTAAAAAAAAGTTGAAATATTTTGGGTGGAGAACAGATAGACAGCAGCCCTGA
>NW_010242965.1:38031-68999 GCF_000690775.1 Eurypyga helias | reverse complement strand
TGGCCTCCTCTGGGCTCGCTCCAATAGCTCCACGTCCCCCTTATGTTGGGGGCCTCAGAGCTGGATGTAGTACTGCAGGTGATTTCTCATGAGAGCAGAGTAGAGGGGGAGAATCACCTCCCTTGGACTTGCTGGTCATGCTTCTCTTGATGCAGCCCAGGATACGGTTGGCTTTCTGGGCTGCAGGCATGAATTGTGGGATCATTTTGAGCTTCACATCCCCCAGTACCCCCAAGTCCTTCTCCGGGCTGCTCTCTATCCATTCTCCACCCAGCCTGTACTTGTATTTGGGATTGCCCTGTCCCAGGTGCAGGACCTTGCACTTGGCCTTGTTGAACTCCATGAGGTTGGCAGTGGCCCACCTCTCCAGCCTGTCCAGGTCCCTCTGGATGACATCCCTTCTTTTAAAACCATTAAAAATGGAGGCTATATTTCCTTTTTTCTAGTCAGTGGAAACATCACCAAACTGCCACAAATTCTCAAGTATGATGAATAGTGGCTTGGTAACTTCATCTGCCAGTTCCCTCAGGAAATGTTACATATGTCATTAGTTTATTTAAAAAAAGAAATCCTATACAATTTAAACAAAATTTCTTATTTTTCTCTTTTTTAACTAACCAGTCTTCTATTAATATTAAACTTTTTCATCCTCTCATGGTCTGGCAATTTTTTTCTGAAAATACTTATGTCACGATATCTTTCTTTATACATGACACTTGACCTGCTATCTACCTTAAATCATCATGCTACAAACGTAGGAGCACATCTGTAAAGCTCGTACTTGAAATTTAGGGGAGGTAAACAAGATGTTTGTGGCTTCACTGGAAAACCTCTCTGCACCTTTCCAGTCTCCCCTTGCAGTCACAAGTTGTCAGGTGCCAGTTGCTGCAAAAAGAAGTTGCCGTGAATTGGTGCCCAGTGCTTAAGGACTTGCCATCTTGTCCCGGCAGCACTGTCAAATAGACTGTGACCCCAGATCTCGACAGCAGTCAGTTGCACGTGATTTACAGTATTATGGGAAAAATTTGGTTTTATTCATGTGGAGGGAAGAAGAAGGTCTGACACCTAACCAAGGTGCTTTGTAAGTGCTATAACTAACACATTTTCACTCCAGAAATTTCCTCAAGTGTTAAAACACACAGGATTGTCCTCAACCTTTAATACTTAAAATAGTGGCGTGGATACCAGGGTAACGCCTGTAGTTCTAAACTTAGGGCTTAGTTTTGCTGACTTTAGATATGGTTATCCATGAGTATCAGAAAACACAAATCTATTCAAAAGTAAAATGAAATAAGCAATTTTCAGTTAAAAAATACTGCAATTGCTGTGAACTATATGAACAGTAGAGACCATAAACAATATTCATTTTAAATTTGAAATTTAGTACTGATGTTCTGAACATTAAAAATCAAGTTTAAAAATATATTCCTGATTTTAAAATGTACTTTTAACTTAATTTTAAACTGTAAATTTCTGGGAGTATGATCACATATAAGTAGTGTTAAACAAGAAAAGCCAGTAGTGGAGATTAACATAAAAAGAAATAAGTGTTGAGATGATAGAAGTCAGACTGACTGTCAGTTCTTGTAGCACATTAGCAGCCTAAAATACAGTAATTTCAACTGTACAGAAGTATAAAATGTGCTCCCTGTTGCACACAACTGTGTATGGCTAAATTCAAAGGTCATGTATTCAAAATGCTCTTTTAGCTGTTTCTCTGTGGGAAATGGGCACTGTATATTTGTTGGGAAAGCTTTGCACCGTTTCTAAAATAAAGAGTTTGCAGAGTCATGTTTGAGGACTCTTAACTCCATAAGAGAGGAATAAGGAAGAGGGAGTAAGAAAGGAAAATTTTTAGAATGAGAGTTTGTAGTAGTAAGAGGATTAATAGCTGTAGGGGATGAATGCACTCCAAACATGTCTGTAGGATGAAGGTCACCTGGGCTGCAGTCTTTCCTCTAAAAATGCTTAATCCTCTGTAACATATTTTAACATCTCAGGAATCTAATATTCAGTTAACAGCCTTTTTGATAGCTTTTTTGGAATAGACTTCCAAGTGTTGGGAGTATCAAAGTGACTTGGTTTATTGAATAATGCAAAGTGTGTTCTTTATGCGTTGCAGATGAGGAGTGGTTAGATTATTGGTGAATCATATTTGGGTCAAGTTAAAACCAAACATCCATAGGAGGGCCTTTGTTAGAATGGGAACTCCCCTGGGTTGATGCTGTATATCACTTGGATTGGTGGCTTGATGTTGAAAGTAAAAATGAATATATAAGGTAACTGTAACAGTACTTAAAAACAACTATAAACTGTTCATGTATCAATTGATTTATTTGTATCTCCCCTCTCTTCCCTGTTGATAGTAGTGTTGTGTTTATGAGGATGCTGCCATTAGAATGATCTCTTTTGTGACTATGAGCTGAAATGCTGGAATTATTTAAATAGTAAATGTTGCTCAGCATCAGTAGCTGAGGCACATCAAGCCCCACGTAGTGCTAAACTTAATTTTGCAATGCACAAACACAGCAGTCAAACCAGCACACCTCACTTTCTGTTTGAACTAGTAGGAGACATCAAATGCATTTGACAGCTAAATAAAAATAATATTGGTGAGAATAATTACGTTGGTATTTTGACATAGTATTTTCAATTTATGCTTTTAAATTTAAATAGGCTTAACAGACTTTAAAGTAGGAAGATAGGACCCTGTAATAAAATTAATTTCACTGATTATTAGAGTGATGTTTTTTCTTCCCAGTTGGCTATGCCACAGCTGTATTAATTTAAGTTCTGTGGTTTAGAAATCAACCCAAGTGCAGTGGTTTAGCTCCTTAGTGAAAGGCCCAGTTAAAATGATACAAAAAAGAAAAATGCATGCAATTATCTTCCTGGAATGAGGACTATCTGTGTAACTTATTTCATGTGTGGATGCTGCAGTGTGTTTTTGCTTCAGCTATGTCTTGAGTCAGCCCTCCAATGGTAGGAGGTCGCGTACAGTAAAATGTCCTCCGAGGAGCGGCTGAGGGCTCTGGGTTTGCCTGGTTTGGAGGAGGCAGAGGGGCGACCTCACTGCTCCCTACAGCTTCCTGAGGAGGGGACGTGGGGAGGGAGGTGCTGATCTCTTCTCCCTGGGATCCGGCGCCCGGACGCCTGGGAAGGGTTCAGAGCTGCGCCTGGGGAGGTTTAGGCTGGGCATGAGGAAGCGTTTCTGTGCCGAGAGGGTGGTCAGACACTGGAACAGGCTCCCTGGAGAGGTGTTGGATGCCCCAAGGCTGTCAGTGTTCAAGAGGCGCCTGGACAATGCTCCTAACAACATGCTTTAACTTGGCCAGCCCTGGATCGGTCAGGTGGTTGGACTAGACGGTGGTTGTAGGTCCCTTCCAACTGATACAGTCTATTATAAAAAGACTATTCAGTGTGAGAAGGGTGCATGGCCTAACTGAACACAGGAGAACCTCTGGTTTTAGTTGGATCAATGGTTGAACGGCCTATGAGCCCGTCAAAGGATGTAGCCTGCTCATTGTTAGCTTAACCTGGCATAAATTCCTAACCTGCATTATAAGTCCATTTTTACCTTCTGCACCTTTCCTGTGAAAATAAAATTGCTTCTTGTAAAAAAACCCCAAACAAACACCACCACACCCCACACCCCCCGAAACCCAGAAAACACCAAAGCAAACAAAGAAAGAAACAAACGGAACCAACCAAACCCAGGTTCAAACAGTTCTGTGTAAACCTGGGGTTGCTATGTGCCTTCCCTTTGTACTGCAATAGCTTTCTGTGGCTGACTTTTTTTTTTTTTTCAGCCTTTCCCTGCAGTTTATCCTCTCTACTATAGGCATATCCAAGAGCACTAGTTCCTCTTCCCAGATTGCTCTTCCATCTGCTTTGTCTCACAGCTCCTAGCACACTTTCTTCCTTGGCCCTGTCTCCCATATTCCTCTTACGCCCTTGGCCTTTTCCCATTACTACTTCGTTTGGTTTCTGGTAGGATTTCATGTCCTATCAGCAGCTGCAGAATTTGGACCCTCCTCCAGGGATGGGATTTATGACCAATTAAACATGTCCATTGATTCTCTACCTAGAAAATGGGAGTAGTAGTTTGTTAGTAAAGGGATGCTATTGGCTCTAAAAATACTACTCTTACGGAGCATTTGGTGTTAACTCTTTTGACATTTGAAATATATTAAGGAAGACATTCAGAAAATGGTATCTGCTTGTGTATTCTGAATGTTGAAGATGATGATAACCAATTTATATAACGTGGTATAATTGTATCGAAGCTAAGAGGACAATAATATTTTATCTTTCCTTTATATAGTTCACTTTAAAAAAAAAAGTCATTGTTAGACTTCTAGATGTGTTTTTGTTTTCTATCCATCTCTATTTGCCGGTTTTCAAAGGGCATTTCAGAGAAACTTGGCTAGACTGAAGAATAGTTGTTGTGTTGTAGTTTCAGGAGTAAAGCAGGTGACCTGGGATAGTTCTTGGAAATAAGTGAATGCATTTGTAATACTAGCAAATATGAGATTGCATTTGCAGTCTGAGGTGTTTGTTGTTGGACTGAGTTTTTGAGCAGTTTAGAGGGTATATTGAAGCCAGAAAAGGTGGTAGTTCAATTTGTAGTTCTTCAAGCAGCTCTGCACAGTGCGGATGGACCCCTTTTCCTTTTCATTGTGGTTCCATGTTGATAAAGGTGTCTGTTTATATGAAGTTCCCTATTGATGTGCTGGTTAATAATTATGCAATAGGTGTATTGTGCCTATTTTAGTTGGTAGTTGGATATAGCAACACACACCTGACATTTTTAACACGCTTAATTTAGATTTTTCTTTTTTAAAAACAAAACTTCTTTGTTCTGTTACATGATGTTGTATTAACTCTTTATCTCTGGGCTAACTGCTGCTATGATTTTTGTCTGTGCGTCTTCAAAAAGCTGCATTTAGAATTACCTAAAAGGAATTTGCTTAACAAAAATCTAAGGTATAAAAATGCTGTTTGTCAGCTAAAAACAGTGTGAGATACATGTTTAGTGAAACATCATATTTGGGAATTTAGAGCAAGTAACTCAAAATCCATTCGGTCCAACTTATACTTAATGAATCACTGTATAAAAAGGCCTTATGGAGGCGGGGGAAAGCTGGGGGGATGATGTAGTGCAGTTAGTAAATACGTTGTCCATGGGACCTTGCCTAGACTTCTGTATTTCAGACCAACAACAGACATCATTTTAGTGTTAAACTACTGTGATTGTAAGGAATATTTCTGATGTCTCTGATAGTTGGTGTGGATGACTACAGCTCAGAGTCTGATGTGATTATTATACCTTCAGCCCTGGACTTTGTCTCACAAGATGAAATGTTGACGCCTTTGGGAAGACTGGACAAGTACGCTGCAAGTGAGAACATATTTAACAGGTATGCTCTTTAAATGTCCTGTCTGGCTAACAGTATGCAAGTTATTCATCTGATTTAAATCTGACCGAAGTTAATTTGCATGAAATCCAAACAATTTTTAAGAATCCAACAACTCTACAAAACTCTTCAGTTTCTAGTCTTTCTGTTTGCTGATACTCCTTTTACTTACAATGAGCAAAAGATTAATGATAACAGAAAAACATTTGCTTACCTTTTAAGCAGCTGTAGTTCAGGACTTCTTGAACTTTTTCATTAATTGGACCACATTGTTTTTGTTTTTTTTGTGAATGGTAACATTCTTGTTGACACAGAACTGGAAGATAATAGTAAACTGTATCCATAACTCTGTGTGACTTTTAATAAAATACTTCAGCAAAGGTCAGGAGAGCATGATGAACAGCACCATAGATTGCCAGAGGAACCCAAGAAGTGCTCTGCATGGTCATCCTCATTCGTAGTTTACAGTTTGAGTACTGCTGCTTCTGGTTATTGGAAAGGAAAGGATTATTTTACCCAGTTAATACTGCAGTCTGCATTTTCCTTTTTATTTCTATAATGATACTGAGCTATTTGTTTCATTTAAAAGCACAGATACTGTAGCATACTTGAGATACACACACATGCCCTGCCCCTCCCTTTTGACCCACCTCCCCCAATCCCATGGACAGTCTACAATGGAATGGAGAAATTAAAATCCAGCATGTATTTTAACTGTAACTGCGAACAGTTGCAAGATCACAGAAGTGTATAAAATATGTTATGGTTGAGGTTTTCTGGTGTTTTGTTTTAACATAGTTTAGCTTGAGCTCCAAGTAAATATTTAGTAAACCGTGTTTGCTTTTATATTGAATTCTTAATTCAGTAGTATGCGGAAGATAAGTCTATGGTCAACCACCCTGTAGACTAGCCTCTATTTTGTTCTTCATGGCCAGAGTTCTGTAAGGGTTTATCCCTATGCTTAGCTTAGTCATGTGAAATACCCTTAAAATTCCATACTACATGTATGAACATCCCACAATTGGAAGGTTTTAATTGTGATTGAACTGAAGCTAAAAATCATAGAATGCTTTCTCTTGTTATAACCTGAATAAATCTGTATGCATAAATTAGTTCTGAAATGCCTGATTTTAAAGTTTTCTGTTTTCCCAAAATCCTAAGTTGGTGGTATTTTACAGTTTGAGATGAAATGAGCAATTTGCCAACCAGGAGAGAGGTTTTGTGCATTTGACTTTTCTTGGGGAGGGAGGGAAGAGAAGAGAGAGGAGCCTTTGGGGCTATAGGTGACGTAATAAAAACCAGTAGGGAGGAGAGCAAACTCAGAAACTCAAGTTGTGTGATTTGAATTTTAGACAAGAATAGTGGCCCTGATATTTTACTTGCCCGTTTAAGAAAAAACTGAGTCTTTCAGTATGGATTGCATGGGTTGTAGGGCTTGCAAAAGCTTGAAATATTTTTGAAGATGCTATCCGGCTTTATGCACTGTGTGCTTTTCTGCAGGGGAAGATGTGTGGAGTAACTATAGTCTTCCCTGGGGGTTTTTTGTGTTTGCTTGTTTGGGTTTTTTTTGCTATTATAAACATGCTGTTTAATCCTAGCTCACTCTGTTGGCCTATTATGTTATGTAGCATAAGAAAATATAGGAAAATAGCATGTGATAGCCATTAGTGATACGATCGTGAGTAGCAGTTAAATGACTAAGTGATAGTGAGTAACTGTTGCAGGCAGTTTATGATGATTCAATGTTAGTCAGTCTCAGGAATAATTGGAAATATTTTTTGCTAGACAGATGACCTGGAGCATTTTGTATGGAAAAGATAAGAATAAACAAATGTAATTTAATGTATGTCTTGGTGTGGTACAATCACATCCAATTACTTACATGTAGTTTGACACTATTTTATACTATGATTAGAGTTAATAATGATTCGGTTGTTTCTGTGACCTTGAAGCTGCATTTGTGTGGAAGCTTCAAATTATAGACGCCCAAACCCTTGAAAGATTGGTTTTGGTTTTCTTTGAATTGATGAATTTGCTTTTAGTGTGGGTAGTTTTTTGTGTGGGGTTTTTTAAATTAATTTTAAGTATCATTTTTCTTTGTTTTTATTCTCATATTCTATCTGGTTAGTCATCTACATAGGTATCATATTTGCAGTATGTGATTATGCTGAATGATTCAAGTGAAGTGTCTTCTAACAATTACTAGAGAAGCCTAGTCTCCTTTGAGTGGATTCCTTGAGCACTCATGATTTCTCAACTGGTGCTGAAGGCCAAAGCCAATTGCTCCGGGATGGAAATGGATCTATGTCTGCATCCTAAGAAATTTTAGCACTGCTGTCTTGAGGTTTGCAAATAGGATTTGCTTCTTCATTTAAATATGTATGGTTTTTTGCAGGATGAACTGAACGAAAGAGTGAGGTAGGGGATCCTTTAACAGCTTCCAAAATGGTGGAAGGAGTTGCTGTGTGACAATTTTTGACGTGTTGTGATCTACATCCTCACTGTTTTAAGTGCTGATGATCAGCACCACAGGTGTTGTCTTAGTGTATGAGAATGGAGAGGAACCTGGCAAATAATACAATAAATGACCCCTCTTATATCTGAAAAACAAGGCAAGAGGGACTCTGGTTATGGTTTCATTAATGAAGAGGCAGCCTCCAGACCAGACTTGAGAAGCATCTCTAGTGTATGCTTAATAAACCAGTGTCACATTGCAGCAAGAGTAGATGCTGAGCTGAAAGCCAAGACCATCGCCCTGAAACACGAGGTCTCCTTGTGGCTGGTACCACTGGTGTGTGCGCATGCACGGGTGAGGATTCCCTTTTGCCGTTTGCTTTAAAAAAACAATTGCTGGTGCAGATGGGAGAAGAGCTTTTGTCCCTTCTTATTTTAAAAATCCTCTGTGAGTTATCCTAAGCTTTATTTGCATTAACTTGCTTCTATTCCTCATTAAGAAGGCTCAGAAGTATACAACACTCACCAATAGATCTGTTTGAATAATGTGGCAGTTCCTGAACAACAGACCCTTTTGATCAGCCTACTTTTAAAGGAATTGCTGTTGCCCTTCCAATCAAAGCAGATCCTGGTATTCATCAGTATGATCAGTTTGTCTGTCAAGACTATATCTACATATCAATGTAGATACGTTTAAGCTATCCCCTTGCCATGTTTCTTTGTGTTCTGAAGTACCTCGGGAGAATACCTGATGTCTTTTGAAATAGGTTTTTTTAAAATTGTTTAAGTTACGAATACATGTAGAGCAGCACTCAGCAGTAACTGAGGATATATTTGGTCTCAAAAAAGAATTAAGCATAGGTGTGTGTACTCATGAACAGTTTATCAGTAGCACTTTTGCTTTCTACAGTGTAGGTGAAGATTTGGCCTAAAGCATTCTGGGTAACTTGTCTTTTTTTGTCTAAAAGACACGCTTCTCAGACATCATGGCACAGATGTGGTTTCTGATCTGGTCACTAGAAGGTAGCCTTCTTGCTTTCCAGACTTTGGATGGAAGAGAGGTTGACATCAGAAAGGAGGCTGCACCACATGTGGCAATGAATTATTTTAATGTGGTTATCTGATTCCTGACTCAGTCACAATATAAACCTTAGTTGTACATGTCTGTGATTCTTGAAAGTAGTCTAGCAGTTTTTAGAATATATTGTGTTTCAGAAACTGAGAAATCAATTTCTTTCCAAGGAATTAAAGGTAACAACAAGTTTTTAGGTTTATCGGTACTATACCGTAAGCCTTTTCAGCCTTCTGCTCTAATGCATATCAGAAATCTCCCAAAGTATGTTTTGTGGGTATCGAGGATCTTACCAAGATTTTTCTTAAGTGTAAGCAAGTGCCTTATTTTAATTTAGGTATGATCAGATTATAAGCAACAAGATAGTAATTTTTTCAATTAACCACAGCTGCAGGTGTGGGGTGTCTTTTTTTGTTCTCCTCTCTTACTCCTCCTGTCTGTGCAGCCTAGCCCAGTGTAAACTTTCTCTTTTGGGTGTATTTGTTGAGTACTGACAATAAGGAAATGCCAATCTCATACGAAAGTCATGCAGGTGAAACTTTAGTGGCATTCATTCTGACTAGGACACTTCTCATCATTTTAGGATAAATTAGGCTCTTTCTCCTAATCTAACTACTTTCCTCAGTTGTCATGTTTCAGTCTTTCTTGAGCCCACTGTATGTCAAAGAATAAAATTTATTAAGAATGAAACAAACCTCAAAACACCATTTTTTTCATAGAGATTTGCAGATACATAGATACCAAATAAATTACTTAAGTTCAACTTTCACAATATAGATTAGTTACTTTGTAAGTGCACATTAAAATGATATAAGCTGAGCTATCAAAGGACAGAGTTTTCTCAAATAAAGAGTGGTCTTAATTACTTCAACAGTACTGAATGAAACCTCTATGTTTAGCCTTTCTTCTTAAGGTTGATTTCAAAATTGGGAGTTTATTCAGAATAACTTCTGAGATTGAGGAAAATGGTGCTGACCTCAGTTACTACTACCAGTACTCACTTAAACGTGAGATGTCATCAAATCTTGATTTAAAGGTTCTGCAAAAGTGGGTGAAGAAAAATAATCTTATTTCCTTTTTTGTCTTTTTTTTTTTGTCTTTTTATGTATGCTTGCTAACTAAATGTACTTCTTGTGCAGATGAACTCATTTAAATTCTATAGTAGAAATTTATTAAAGGGCCAATGATGGTGATTGGTACACAGTAATTATACCACTTAGAACTCCCAGTATTGATTCCAAATAGGGTCAAAGGAGTGTATAAAAGGAGTTTGAATGAGCTAAGCAAAGATATTTATAGCTCTTCTTGGAGTACATTGGCACAAATCCTAATTATGTCCATGCATGCAGAGTCTTCAAACTATCTGTCCCCTGCATGTGAACATGAAGGCGGGGTGTTTGTAATCTATTCCCATTTTATCCCGCTGGTAATTGCAGGGAAGGGTGCCTACGAGGTATCCTAACTATCAGTTTTTCTGCCATTGGACACAAACTCTCCCCATGCATGATCACGCAAACTTGAACTTTGCTAATTATCCTACGCTTCTGCACTTAATAGCTGAAGCTCTTGTACTGCGTGCTGTGTTCCAGCCTTTGACCTCGGCCCTTTCTTTGACCTGTAAGCTTCGTAATGGATAAATGGATGTGTTGCTGCTTAGGTGACAGTCATATACAAAGACACGTATGGCGAATAAATCGTTTTCTCTGAAGAGTTCACAGCTGTAGGGTTATTGATTTGAAGCTTCACTTGCCAGAGCAGCTAGTAGAAGTCTCTTGGGACCTGGAGGAATCAGATAGGAGTTCTGACTGAATGGGCAAGAAGATGCAATTATATTAGTTGTTGCAATGAAGACAACTCTGCCAGTACTGGGAATGTGTAAAGGTAGAAGTTCTTTGTGGTGCTTAGTATCTCATTTAGAGGCAAGCACTGCACGAACCCAAGGCAGTGGCAGGAGGGAAAAAGGAAGAAACCATTAATCCTAGTCCCACATTGTGCCCTGATAACCAGGAGTAATGTGTAGTAACAGAATGTGTGCCCTGAAATCACTTAGGTTGTCATTGTTAATGTTGGTGGAGTCATTTCTGTCATGTATGTACTTGAAGGAGTCTCATTCTCTGTTAGAATGCAATTTATGGGGACATGTCATTATCCCTAGAAGAAACCTGCTCCTCTTTCTACCTGTCACAGGAGGTATCTCCTTGCCTCTTGAGCATGAAGCATGTCTGCTTATTTTTGTTGTTTTGTTTGTGTCTAGACAGGCAGGTCATCCTTCAGAGTTCTGTTAAAATTTCACAAATGCTCACCAGGTACTCACCCTGCAAGTTGCCAGGCAAGCTGCTACTTGCCTTATGTTATGCTACTGTGCATTGGTAGTTCATTGCAGTTCTTTGTTGTAGGTTTTTTGTTGTAGGCTCAACTGCCAATCCTTGCATGGGAAGGAAGATCAGACTGCAAGACAGGGCGAAGTGTGAGCTTGCAGGGCTCAAGTCATTCTGCAGTAGTTGCCTACGTGCTAGTCTCAGCCTGTGGCAAGTGTGAGGTGGGTTTAGCACTGAACCTTGGAAACACAAGATGACTTTTGGCAGATAGTTGGGGATAGTGGCAGAACCAGGTCAGAAGCCCTAATGTTTGGAGGACGTGAGTGGACACCATCTCCCAGAACACTGGATGGGTGGAGTTGAGACTACCCTGTTATTATTGGCTGCCTACCCAGTTAGGTTTTCTGAAGTGAGCTTAGCTTGCCCTGTTGCCTTTTGTTGTAATGCCTTTTACCAGAATCTGCTAAATCTAATCTGTTAGATCCATTGATTCCCTTACAAGCCAAAGAGGGAAGTACGAACTGCTTGTGAGGGGGGGCAAACTTCTGCCTTTAGTCCAGGGAAAAAGTTGAATGTCCCTTCTTTGAGTGGATTTAATAAATAAATCATGCCTACTTCAGGTTAGGATTTGTTTTTCATCTCTTCCTCTTGAGTGGAAGGTTTGTGGCCTCCAGCTTACAGGGTGGCTACTTATGCATATCCAGCTTATAGGAACTAGCAAAGACTTACTGTGGGATCCAGCCACCACAGTTCAGGGTACTGCTAACAAAGCTCTATGAGAAGATGAGAGTCTTCTCAAAACTTCCAGCGTAGTAGGGGGCCATTCCAGAGTCCCCAAGAGCCAGATGGGATGTAGTGCTGTTTATTGTGGTTCCCTACTTGCTGAGACCAGCTCCTTGGGTCAGTTGACTTGTCTCTTGCTTTCCAAGGTTACGTTTAATGTATAGGAGACTCACGCACCCAGGCAGGCTGGATTGTAAAATATGCTTCATCTGTTCCTCTTCTCTTTTCAGAGGTGTCCAGCCCCTTAAAAGACCAAGTCAACTCTGCTTCTAGGTTAGTGTGTCATGTAGTCTGTTTCACTCCATCAGGATTTTGATAGCTGAACTTCCAACTGCACATCAAGATCTCTGCTGAGAGATGTGGCACTTTCACCAAGTTGAAAAGAGTGAGGGCGAGGAAATTCATTAAAGGCAAACAGTTTTTTGCAGTTTGGTTGTTGTTTGTTTGGTTTTTTTTAGGGAATTTCGTTCATCTGTATGTCAAAACAATTTAGTTTAAGATAGTTTTGCAAGTGGCCAATGCAAAACATTTAAATGATTGATTTTCAGTTTGAGAAAATGGAAATGTCAGCTTAGCTTTGGGAGTTCATGAAAACCTACTGCATTTCTCCAATGGCACGAAATTGTAAAGTTCTCCAGCTTCCCCGGTACACTAGGAATGTAACCATCTATTTCTGACCAGTTTGTGACCGTTGCTCACATTCACCGTTTGTAGTGAAGATGATCAAGTTCAGCTATGCTTTTGCTCTTGCCTAAAGCGCTGCTGTTTGTCAACAGTGCTTATGTCTAGGCTACGTCCTAACAGTGTTTCCGTCAGTCAGTTCTAGAAATATCTGGCACTTGACCCTTGCTGCTTCGGCATTTTGATAAATTCCTCTGGGGCATTACAAGAGCTAGCAGCATGCTGGGCGCTGTTCCTTGGCCAGCTCCACTGTTGGGATAATCCTGCTAGCTCTCTGAACTGATGTTCAACCCATGTTGTCCAAAAAGGGGGAAAAAAGTTACACCATTGCAGACCGTTGTTGAGGAGAAGGGTTGATTGACACCCACTGCCAGCTGCATTGTAAAAACTCAGTGTTCAGGGCTCTCTGGGTAACTGATGGGTAGATCTGTAACAAGCTGCAGCAGAACCCGTGAGGACAGAAACCCAAATTTGACTGTATCTTGTCACTGACAAGTTTATCCTTAGAATAAGTTCTCATGCATTAGAAGTAGTAACTGAGTTGATTCTGACCTGTCTCTTATTTTCTTAATGTGTTTCATTTTCTACTTTGTTTCACGTATGTCCCAGACACATATGGGCTAGTACATTTTATTTTCACAGTATATTCTCATTGCTTTACACAGTATTTGGATGAAGTTTAGCTGTGACACATCACTTTATGGAAATCTTCAGCTTGAGTGTTCATGCTTTCATTTGTGAAATAAGTTCATAATTCTGTTTAAAACTGTTCTGACCATAGTGGTGTGGTCTTGCTTTGTATGGAACAAGTTAGAGAATTCAGAGGTGAGGATGGAAGGCTGACACTGACTCCCTAACATTCAGCTCCTGTTTGCCCGCTTGGCAGATAATTGCTATTTTTTTATTTTTGTGGCTGGTTTCCCTTATCCTTGTAAACCAAAGGGATGCTTTTAATGTTACGTTTAAAGTTAACAGTTCTTTAGTATTCTGCCAGGTACCAGAATTCCCAGAACAGGGCTAACTAAATTTACTGAGTTATAAGTGAATCTATGTACAATTTTATGGGTTGGTTTAAGAAACTTGTATGATTGCGTAACTTTTGATTTGGCTGTATTTCTGGACACAAATAATGCTAATTTTTAATCTTTCTTGTGAACTAGGCAAATGGTGGCTCGAAGTTTGCTGGACACTTTGAAGGAAGTCAGTGATGATGAGAGAGATTGTATTGCTGTGTTGGAGAGAATCAGCAGATTAGCTGATGATTCAGGTAGGTAGCGTTAAACCTTGTACGGGGTTAATGAGGGATCTGAACCTGTGTTCAGCACAGGACCAATATATTCTTTCTCATCTTCAGTATTCAAACTAGGGTTCTACAAGTGCAATAAAATACTGCAAAATTTGATTTCACTAAATCACCTCTCCAAAGATGACTTTTTTTTCCTTACTATTTTCCCCAACAGAATTAAACCCTTTCAAAATGCAGGATTGCCACTTTCCATCAGTACATTTTTGGATAATTTCTATTATGTACTTTGGCTACTCAGCAGATCTACATGATTATTTTAGCTCTGTTAGATAAAGATTAGTTTCTTGCCTTGAAAAGAATCTTGCAAAACATCTGTGCAGAACTGCTGTTAGTTCTGACAGAATTTAAATGCTGGAGTTGTTCCCTTGTCCCTTCTGGGCAACTAGTTGTGAAGATAAGAAGCAGCAGGAAATGGTAAGCAAGATGCAGATAAATGTGATGAGTAGGAGGGCTCTGTGGACATAGAGGGGCTTTTGCTTGTGAATATATTGAGACTACTGGGTGTTTGGGATAAAAGGCAAAAGCAGGTGAATAATGAAAAATGTGAAGGGAAAGGAGGTCTTAAAGTGGATGAAGGGAAAAATGATGTGGACAGAGCTGCAACAAAATTCCATGTTGACGATGCTCTGGAAAGAATTAAGGGCTTGATTTCAACCTATCTGATACAGTTGAAGCACCAGAAGGAAGAAGGAAAGCTTTAGTGGCAAAACCTCAGAGAAGACCTGAAGTTTATCATTTTGTCACTATTGGAGTGCTATGGAGAGAAACTTATATTAAATTTTGTATGAGAAGAAAATGTTTCTTCTGTTTAATGTCTGTTAGTTTTTCTCCCGTCTTCTGGAATTGGAGAACATAGTGCTATCCAAGGGTAAAAAGCTATTCTGTTTATTTCTGTTATTCTGTCATTACTGTCTTCATTTAAAGTGCATGGGTTTTATTTTTTTGAGGGAATGCCTTTGCTCAGACAGGAAAAGTAGTCTGTTGTACACTCTGCATAACTACATTGAGTACCTTTCCAAGGGTTCTTTAAGAGGGGAAAAAATATCACTATTCATTTAAGATTAAATGTGTCTTTGAGAACAGTGGCGTGCTACTGTTTCTAGCAGTGCCTTCCAAGCAAAGCTCTGCTTCTGAAATCTGTATATACCGTGCCTTGTGTGCACAGTCATGTTAAAACAGCTTTGAGCATCAGAAACTTACGGAAGCTTCATTTCAAGTGTGGAGAATAGACAGATGTGTCCAGGGGAAAATGGCCTTGTGCAGCAACTCTGTAGCCTTTGGCTTTTCATTGGTGCCCAACTAAGTGTGTGAAATTGGAGTTGGTTCAGGTAGAAATGTAATGGAAGCCAGGCGTTGAGCTCGAATCAGCTTGTTTCCTTTAATAAGGGTGGAGTACGTTTTTAGCCAGGGCTGACAACTTTCTCAGCGTCAGCAAAAGCAGCATTTCAGGCTTTTCCTGCGTTGTAGAAGTTGTCTTGGATCTGTCAAACTAGTAGTGCTGGCTTCTGCAGCTGCCCCACGAGTTAAATTTCTGCAAACTTCACTGTGATTTTTGTGCCTCGAGCAGTTGCAGCATTGGACTTAGCCTGATTCGGTAAGACAGGTTTTTAGAATATCCTTGCGTCTTAAACCATGTGAAAATGTGTTAGGGAACTAGATCTGCTTTCTATCTTCTTAATGTGTGTGCTTGACTATTACTCAAACCACAGTACCGTGTGGGTTTGGTTTTTTTTGTTTTGTTCTGGGTTTATTGTTTTGGGTAAGGTTGCTATTACTAGATTTGCATTTCGTTTTTCTCTCAACTGATTTTTTTTTTTTTACATTTCTGCTATTTTTTCTAACTCGTTCTGGGAAACAAAGGAGTAAGAAAACATGGTGAAAGTATCTGTGTATTTTGAGTTGCTTGGTTGGACCCAGATATCTGTATGGTTAGAGCCATCCTGCAATCAAGCCTTCATGTGTCAACAAAAATCTTGTTGGGAAGTCAAACTAAACTATACACAGGTCTTCTCATTTCTAATAGGTGATACTCATTAGTCTTAGGCCTGTTTTTTAACATTTGAAGCTATTTGTCTTGTCAAATCAAGTCACAGAGAGTAGGGTACTTTTTTTGGCAGTAGTTGTCATAGTGAGGTTTGAATTGAAGACTGTACCTGGTCTTGCAGGTCCATGCCTTGGTCTTGCACCCCTTGGTGCATGGGTTTTTTTTTTCCTTTTTTAAAATAAGATGGAGCTATAATCAGACAGCCATTTCTGTTTTTGAGAGCAAGAGACTTTCAAAACTAATTAATTCTGTTCTTCATGTATGTTGATAACACTTTAAGGAGCTAAATGTCATCTCTGTTACACTAAACACTGCATTAATGTGAAATAAATTCATCTTTATTAGATTTACTAGGTCCAAATATACGATTGTAGGATGAAAGGCACAAAAAATCATGAGACTATGGTTTGGTATGTTTGACACAGATCTCACAGGCCAACTGGCTAGCCATGACATAAAAATCTTTTGAGGCATCATGGCAAAGGCAAATATCAGCTTCTCCTGACTGGGCAGTTTGGGCTCTTTGTAATGAACTAGTTCCAGGTTACATGTGATTTTGCAGCCTTAAGATGATTAGTATGTTTCCACTGGGTAAAAAATATCCCCTTCAGGTGATAATGGAAATGAGCTGCTCCCAATGCTAATGGAACACAGGGATTGCTGTGCCTTGCTATCATTCCCTGCCCTATGATAAAGACAGCACAGAATAGCTGTTCCAGTTGAGGAAGCCCATCAGTGGTGATTGGGGAATAATCTGCTGCCTTCACCCCCTTACTTGCCAAAGAAAGTTTTTCTCCAAATCTCAGTTGCTTGGAAGGCTTATTTTCTTCAGTGTTTGTCTTCATTGCTGTAATTGGGTGTTACTGCTCAGTCTGTGATTGTGCTGGGGAGTTTGGGTATTTTTCAGTCCTTCCAAACTCTGGACTTCCCTCCTGTCTTTGGTAGGAAGTTCCCTAGAATAATTACAGCTGTGGTAAGAAAGGTGTTACCTGGTACTGCTTTTCAATCTGCTGTTTAATCACTTTGTAATTTCTCTGTTTCTTTAGGGGTGTTGTTTATGACTTCCCACTTAGATGTTTTTATGGTGTCTTTGGGCCTATAGAAGCCAGGAAGCAGCTTGGCATAGAAGTTTTGTGCTTGGCAAATGTTAATTTATCCCCCATAAACCCTTGTTAATGATGAAGTGCTTATCTTTGTGTTAAAACAACTGGGCTGCCTTCATTTTCAAATGTAAACTAGACTCAGACTAGTGTGAGCTTGAACAAGACCCTTATGTCTGTCTTTTTTACTTGAGTAAATTAGTATTATTCAAACGTTCTTTTTTTGGTACCAGCTTGTGAAAGGCTTATCTGATATTAGGCTTTGTCATTGTGAGCACAAGTACAATTAACTCGCTTCAAAAGGTCGCCTCAGCCAGAATTAGTGCATTATTGGCATTTTGCTCGGTGTGCTTGCAACGCTGGGTGCTAGAAGCTTTAAATCTTATTTTCTGAGGGCTCTTTTAGAGGGAGAGTCTCTGTCTTCATTTCTAAAATGTATGTGGTGTTTTAGTGTGCTATGAAATAGATGTATATAGGTATTTTCTAAAGACATGATGGGAGGAGAAGTGACTTCCTGGAGAACTGGTGCTTATTGGCTTGAATATAACCAACTAGGATTTTTTTTTTTTCTTCTGAATGAAAAGTGATCTCTTTACTGCATAGAATCAGTTGTGAATGCAGTTTGTGAAATAAACTGGGTTTAAAAAACAATTATTAGACTAATTGGTCATTAAGTTGTGAAGCTGTATATCCACAGGCTTAATGTGGATGACCTTACAACCTTAATTACTTAATAAGCGTGCTTAACCAGTGTTAGTAAGACTATTTCAATTACTGCTCTTGGTAAAGCGAGAAATGCCAACAAACAATACCTGCCAAATAGCACATCTTACAGCATTTCATTTAACAAAATCTTCATATGTAAGCAGTATTAATGGGAATGTTAATAGTTCCCTTTCCCAGCTGTCAATAGCTCCACCTGGGTATTTTCCCCCCATCCCTCATCTTCATGGTTCTGGATTTTCCATACATCTTCTCCCATCTTCTGCTACGCTAAGAATTTTTCCTGTGCTTGATGTGATCCTCTCGTGTCTCTCGAAGCATCTGATGGATGACTAACAGAGACTTTACCCTCTCTCATTAATCTGTGTTTCACTCCTTCCTCTGCCTGTCAGCAATGAAGTCGATTTCTGGACTGAGAAAAGAACCTGACTGCCGAAGCACCACACACATCAGACATAGCAGTCCTTCTGGGGACTCCTAAGCTAAAAGGGATGGGCTCTGGTTACAGTGCATTTCTACTTGTCTAGGTTTATTTTGCCTTCAAAAAAGGTCCCTACCTACGTTGAAGGGACAGATGAAACAGGAACCAAGGGAAAGGGAAAACAGATGATACTAGCAGAAAAAAAAGATGGGAATGGAAAGTTATATTTGGGAAAGAAGGAGATAGAGTTGGTAAACTGTAGAATTTCTTTAAACTTTGTCTTTGATCATGCAGGTGACGTACACTTTGAGAATAGGCATGTATACAAATCCATTGCTGTTGCCACGCCAGTGGCAGATTGGCATCCTCTTGTGCTGTAGACCTTATATTCAGGTTGCATGCAGAAATGGGCATCTGTACAGGGGAGGGGGCAGGAAGGGGTTTTCTACGCTGCTGCTTTCTTTCTAGAACATATAAGCAATATTTTCATTTGCCTTTCACCAAAATATGGTTTTATAAAGAATGAAAGTGCAAATGCAGAGATAGGCACTTACACCTTTACTTCTTAGAACCATTAGTAAGAATAAATACAACTATTATTAATATTCCGGTGCACTTAAAATATCATCAAAATAGAGAATTAAAGCAGCGTTAACATCCCCAGTAGTAGTTCTTCGTATACACTTTTACCACGCAAAAACCATAACAGCCCCTCACAAATGTAGTAGTTGACTGCTGCTTGTATTCCAGAGTGATCATTTTGGGATAATGGACGCTTTGCAGAATTTCTTCTAAATACTGTAGTTTTTTCAGAATAAGCTGTTGTGAAATAAATCTAGCTGTGAGCTGGCTCTGGAATAAATACTTCATTTACAAATAACTCTTCTGGAGCAATTAGCTGGTGTTACAATGTGCAGCTCTGCAATAACCCCCTTCTAATTTTCAGTATACAGCTAACTGGTGCTTTGCTTCCTTATAGCTGAAGGGGAATATAGAGGGAACTGAAGCCTCAGCAGGGATGAAATAAACATTACGCTTAGCTTTCCTATATAAATGTGTATGTGCTAGGACTAGCTTGATGAGGATGTTGGCACTTGGCTCACTTGAGAGATGGTGTCAAATTCTAGGGGGAATTTAAGTGGTGTTCCATGGGTGGGGAAGAATCAGTTAATTACTTTTATGATTTTGGAGGCATTTGGGGATGTTGATTTAAACAGTGATTTGTGAAATAGCTAAAACTGACGGTTGACGTGTGCAGATTAAAGTCTGCCCAGGTTCTGGAGTTGTTGGTTGGAACATATTGCTGGTTTCATGTGGTCTGGAAATTGAGAGGTGAAACTGTGTCATTTTATTCTGGCAACTTCTTTTCAAAGTTATTTCACAAAGAGAAGAAATTGAAGTTTATTTTCACTTTTTTCTGCCCTTCTTTTAGTTTTGCTTGATTTCTGAAACTCAGTTCAGTGTAATTCCATATAGAGAATATACAAGACTTGAGAAAGGAAGTGCTAATGAATGACAAAACAAGTATGAGTTTCTTTGAGATCTAATTTTTTATATTAGTATTTCTTTTCAAGTTACTTTATTTTGACAAGTTCCAGCTTTTGGGTTTTTTTTAGTAGCCTGTTACTTTAAGGCAATGACTTGTACCTTCAGGAGATAGTTTGAAAAGAGCAGCATTTAAAAATACTTCCTCTGCCAAACGGAAAAATACTGTTCTAAGCAAATGTTATGGAGAACATAATTGTACACAGTGATTTTCCAGAGTGACTAAAATAGAAACTTTCAGTCTTGATAAAGCGAAATCCTCCACCCAGATTTTGTTCATACAGTGTGAAAGCCTGGTCCTGGCGGTATTGTACAGTGCAAAAAATACATAATACAGATGTATTCCCCTGCTGGATGAGCTTATGCTTTAAGAAGATGCATGTAATAATTTTAACATACTGCCATGCTCCATTCACTGTGGTGATGAGCAAACCATAAATTTGGTTCTAAACAGTCGGAAAGTTTAAACTGAAATGGCAGACTCTTGTCCTGTATTGAAGCCTGCTGGAATCTGGTTTTGGATCTGTCACCTGCCTAAGCTAAAGACAAAGCTGAGGAATGGACAAAGGGAATGAGAAAGTGCTGTATCTTTGGAAGTTTTTGGCGTTGTTGCTTGGCTCTTTAGGAAACATCATGCAGAAAACAGCAAGCTGTACTGTAACCCCAGCAGACAGCGAGATTAGGCCCTATCCAGTATACACTGGAACATATGCTTCAGCATTTGGAAGAACTGTGCTCTTACCTAAATTGGTAAGCTTAAAGTTCAGGTTCTTGCATGGCAGGAGTAATTCCCCAGAACAGCACAAATGCTTTTCTGATAGTAATTACAGCGTTGCATTACACAGCCAGTTACATGCACAGGGCTGGTTTGTTTTTTTTGTTTGAACTGACCTAAGATTGCAGAGCCATGTACTTAAAAGTTACGGAATGTAAGAGCTAAGGTGACTTTACAGTTCTAATTCATTTCTGGGCATGAATTTTTCAAATCTTTAATTGCATCGTCTCGTCTCTCTGTGATCCTCACAAAGCCAGAGCTTACTTAGTAGCTCAGGAAGAAGGGGGCTCACTTTACGTGAGCAGCTCTTCAATATTGGTCAGGTGGTGTGGCCACTCTCAAGTGCTGCATAATACATGAATCCTCTTCTGAAGAAAAAGGGATCTTATGTTTTTAGTACTCCTTGCTCTCCTACTGACGTGCTTCATAAGGAAATTTATGAACTCAATTTCACAGCAAACCTAATAAATATGAGGAAGGGGAGTGTTGCCATTACTTTAGCAGTGGGTGGGCAAACTGTGGAGGTATCAAAATGAAAACACACTGCCCATTTCAAGTGCCGAGTGTCTGAAGCTTTATACATGGCTCTTGATATGCTTAATATAGCATATCTTGTTGGCTTTGATTGCAGTGGTATTTCTTCAGCAGTGAAGACACATGGTTTGGACTGCAATCAGATAATGGTGTGCAATTACTCTGTGAAGAGTTTGTGTTCAGCATTTTGCACAGCTTCATGCTAGGCAAAGGAACGCATCAGGTTTCTTACCATTTTACTTTTCACTCTGCTTTGATGGTAATATCACAGTAAGCGGTCCTGCGCCCTTTTACCATCACTTGCTTGCTTCCATCATCAGATAGTTCTGCTGCTTGAGGGAAATGGGAGATTGCACAGGGAAACCAAGTGAAGTGCCAGTTCTTGCTGTTTAATCATGCTGCTGTGGTGGGGCAGAAGCTGCGTCAGGCAGATCTGTTCTTTGATATGGTTTGTAGGCTGGCTGCACGAATAGTTGCATCGGTCTAATGGAAAGGGCCAGCAGCAAGTTTTGGGTTTGGGAGGGTGGGAACTGCCTGAAGCAAATTTGGAAGCAGTTTAAGTGTCACTGTTGCCAAACATGCAGCCTCAGCCAAATTTCTCTTCGTCCCTCCCCATCCCTTCTGCCATTCCCGCATCAGTCATCTCTCTCTGCTGTAAGGAATGAGGCAGGGGTCCTAAGAGGTGAGAACAAGATCCTAGTGATAAGTGTTGTGATACAAGCTTCTTGTACCCTTAGATCATGTCCTGGGCATGTTTTGGAATAGCAGCCTGATGAGAAAGGTGGGAGCAAGTCCCTCCAGTGCTGGCATTGGGCCCTAGTTACAGTTTCTTGTCCAGCAGGTTTCAGTCTCCTTTCCATTTAGTGGCTAGTTTTATCTCCATGTTACTCACTCCTCAGCCCTCCATTCCTCCTTACCCAGCCTGGTGGTTCCTCATTCTGCTCTGTTTCTCATCTGCAGCCTTTTGAAAAGAGTTGCTCTGGGAGAGGGGTTGTGTACAGTCTGAAGCGACGATGGCTTTCTCCATCTCAAAATGTGCTCACCAGATGGTTTTATCAACTTTAGTCTTGAAAACAGCTGATCTGCTTTGGTTGACCTTTTTTTCCTGATCTTAATGAAGAATTGGAGCTTAGGCTATCTCGTGTTCTACGGACTGCTCTGGCAAATTTTTATAAGGGAGCAAGAGATGAGTTCCTGTCATAGGAAGTACTAGGCAGCTTTAATAGCAGGAGGTGCTGCAAGCTCCCAATAGAAAGTGAGACTGAAAGTAGAAACTTTCAGTAGGATGGTAACTATTTATTTCCTGACTATATTTTTTTAGAAAAACTGCATAAAGTAGTATTTCCTTTCTTCTCATTAATGAGATACGTATAATTTAGCTTTCAGAATTAATGATCCCATTAATTATTATGTTTTCCCTATTTACAAGTGCTTATTTTGCTCAACTGTCATGTTTGGTGCTTCAAACACAGTGTTCACCAACCTAGAATTCAACCTTTTGTTATCTTTCTTTTTTGTTAATTTCAATGTGCTAAAACTTGCACATAGATCCTGAAGAAGACTACTCAAGCTGACTTCTTCAGTATAAATTTCAGGACGTGTGCATTGCTTATGGACTTCAACTTGCGCATGTTTCAGGACATCTGAAGCTTAAATGAAAAGGCTTTTTTCCTATGTGTTCCTGTTAGTGTTTTGGGAAGAAAACCAGAGCAGATTGGAAGAATTTTTTTCTGTGTTGTCATGAACAGCAAACCAGTATTGATTTATTTGGGAATGTAATTTTGTATTTTGAAACTTTGTCAGCAATTCATAAACTGTACAGAGGATTTTGGTATGTTTTCTCCAGGAAAAGTAACTTAAGTCTGTAGCCAAATAAATGGAGCCCATAGGCATTTGATTACCTTATGTGCTATGATCTGTTTTCTCATTGTCCTCGGTGAAGAAGAGACTGCGCAGACCATGCTCTGTCTTTGTTTTGTTTTATTCAGGCCTAAGTTGATACTTGTAACCGGTGTTCAAGAAAGCCAAGTACTGGGGGCCATTGGTCATGTTAAATACAAATGCAAGTTACATGCTTCTCTGCAGCAAAAGGCTGTGTTTTTAATGTATCGTATCAATTCCAAGTTTTCCAAGGAAGATGGTTCTGATCATACCATTAAGTCTTACCTGAACAATTTACATGTAAAAATTTAGTAAGGCATATGCCTATCCTGTGAACAGTGTACATGTTATTATTTCAAATATTGTAAATCAAATTATTGTAATTGGAAAAAATGCAGGACCCTTTCCATCTGACAAAAAATATCAGTAGCCTTAAAAAGCAAAGAATAGAAAAGAGCATCAGTGGTTGTGGCTGGTCGCCCTGCTTAGTGGGATCTTTTCCACATGAGAGGCTGTGGCCAGGAGCACCCCTAAGTTCATTTCTTCTCATAGTGGCACCAGTGTTGAGTTGACTTTCTGCTTAGCAGGTTTCTCGAAGTAGGCGATGTCCGTAAGGAGTTCAGACAGATTTTAATACTCATAATGTTTGCTGGCTTGCTCCCTTCAAAGTCTTGTTTCTTTTACTGAGGATGTGGGACCCGTCTTTTTAGTAGTTTAGCAGTCCAGAGTGTACTTCTAGCTGCTTTTGCTAAAAGGTGGTGCTTGTCAAAACGTAGCTTGACATAAACATGCTGACATGAACACTTGACACGTGGCTTGTATGTACAGGACTGTAAAAAGCTTATTCTAGCAGTATGCTTGTAAACATTTATTGTCCCTTGTTTGGTTTTATTTTTTGACCTGGGCAGAGCCAACAGTGCGGGCAGAACTGATGGAACAGGTGCCTCATATTGCTATGTTCTGTCAAGAAAACAGACCGTCAATCCCATATGCTTTTTCCAAATACCTACTGCCTATTGTGGTACGATACCTCGCAGATCAGAATAACCAGGTAAGTGACTTTCAGAAATAGTTTATTAGCTAATTGAATATACCTGGTATAAGGTTTTTCACTTCCAACCATTTAGCATCATACAACCATGTAATATTTCAGAGTGAAAAGGTTTTGAATGACCTGAAATACGTTTAAAGGAAGCTTCCAGCGTTTTTTCATCTAACATGATCTGTTCTGATTTGGGGGTTTTTAATCTGGTATTGTATTCCTATGGACAAAATAAAACAGTTGTTTTGACAAGTTTACATAATATAAATTCTGGCAAAAAGGTACAGTAGTTATGACAAACTGACTCCTTGGTAGAATTCAGTTTTATCACAATTATGTACCTTCATATCCAGTCACCTGTATATTGATCCAATAAAGCTTTTAGATCAAACTTGTATGGTTTGTTTCTCTGCATGTATGAGTTAGCTTGTCTAAAGCTTTCTCTGGGTTTCTCCACATCATTTCATACTGGACTACTCCAAGGCGATACATTATTTCAAGTATTTTATGCCTCTGAGTTTGTCACTTTTTCCTTGCCCTTTCCAGATTTTCCATTATTAAAAATAGGTACCAAAACATATTTTTCTTAATAGTTGGTTTGCTAATTCATGTATAATACAACCACCATACTTTTCCTTGATATTCTTTTGCTAGCAGATCAGGGATTCTGTTCATCGGCTTAATCTCTGTTGACACTCCGTAATTTGTTTGGCTGGTTTGCTCCGAGACAAAGATCTCGAGGGGGTTTTCAAAACTGTTGCATTGCAGTATATAGTCACTTCTTTTACATAATGTTTTCTCTTCTGATGAACTTACTTCTTGGGAGGCAAGGATTAGTCACGTATGAAACCAATTATGAATGGTTATCTTAGTTTTGAACAGTCGTCTTTTTTTTTTTTCTGTTAGATTTTCCTGTTAATCTCAGAAAAGGAGGATTTGTATAATAAAATTCCCATTCCTTAGGATGTGGTTACTCCCAGTTGGTTGTGGTGCTTTTCTTGCATGAGCTTTGCCATGACTACATTTTTTGACATTGCTGTCCTGTGTTTTGGGAAGTATGTAGGTGGACACTTTTATAACAGCATTACCTTAGTTTACAATATGCAGGTTTTCTGCAGGGTTCAAACATAGTTTGTTTCAAACACCAACTGTTTGCAGAACTGGTTTTGGAGGACTTGTCCTCTCATGAGTGCAGTTGGTATAGGTTCATGCCAGTATATAGGATGCATTTAAACAAAACCCAAAAAGCTGTGTTCGAATTTCTTGGTTCAGTTTTTGTCTTTTTAAAATAGGTAAGAAAAACAAGCCAGGCAGCTTTGTTAGTTCTCTTGGAGCAAGAACTCATAGAGAGATATGATGTGGAGACCAAAGTATGCCCTGTTCTGATAGATCTGACAGCTCCAGACAGCAATGACGATGTGAAGACGGAAGCCGTGGCTGTAAGTAGCAGCAATATCAAATCATACACAAAGCTTGCCTGAATGCTTGATGTTGCAGTGATGGTAGTGTGTTTCCAGGATGCACATCCATGTGGTATTAAAGAGAAAAAATTATATTGCTATCAATAACTAATCCATAACATTTTCCATGCTGTGTTACATTCAAGGTTAAAGTTAAACTCAATAGTATATATATGCTGTAAAGAAAAACAGGCTGGTCAAGACAACACAGGGGGTTCATTTTATTGACTCCTAAAGCATCTGCTGTTGTTGGCTTTTTAGTTTTTTCAGATTGCTTTGTTTTATGGAAGTTTAATTTGCATATGTGGAAAATTTCCATCAGTGGAAAATCTTTAATTCTGTTGGTCTTTGCTGTATGTCTGTTCACTTTATTGATTTTTGTTGTTGTTTGTTTTATTGGACAAAATAATAAGCATTTGGGTTGATTAACTCGGTGTTGTTTTTGCATTAGACACAACCTTAATAATTAAAAAGTATTATGTGTTGAATGAAAACAGTAAGCAAATTTACTTATTTATAAAGGAGAAATAGCAGTTGTTCTGTGTCCTTATGTTTGCTGTTGGTTTTTGTTTGCTTGGTTTTGGCTTTTTTAAAATTCTTTTTGGTTGAGAGACAGCTCATTAATATTTTACTTTCATAATGTGACTTGACTCATAAACAATAAGCAGGCTGGGCATTATTGTATTTGGCACCAAATTTCTAGCACCTTCTTTAAGAAACTTACATAAGGGAATAAAATTTAAAGCAGAAGTTTTACCTGTCTTCATTGTTCTGAAGGTACTGAAACTTGAGAAAGATTTCTGTAGGCTGCTGAGCCCCTAGAGGTTAGAAAAATAGTAATTTGTTAATACAGGAAAATGGGTTTAAGTAGTTCTATTAATGTGATTTGTAAAGTTAAACATAAAATTCTTTTGGATTACTTTTTTTTTTTTAATGTAGTAAAAAGCAGAGGGAAAAGCTGTCACTTTCTTTGGTACAATATGCTTTTTCAATAATTTTAGGTTAGGGAGTTGCATATGCACAATATGGAGTGTTGTAATTAACTTTTTAATCATAGGAAAGTTGTAGAAGTCACTTAAGCATATTAATTGTCAATAACTTTCTGTTATTTGTAAACATAGAATCACAGAATGGTTAGGGTTGGAAGGGACCTTAAAGACCATCTAGTTCCAACCCCCCTGCCATGGGCAGGGACACCTTCCACTAGACCAGGTTGCTCAAAGCCTCATCCAGCCTGGCCTTGAACCCTTCCAGGGATGGGGCATCCACAGCCTCTCTGGGCAACCTGTTCCAGAGCCTCACCACCCTCTCCAGGAAGAACTTCTTCCTGATATCTAATCTAAACCTGGAGATATTCAGCATTGGATGGTGACAGAATATTCTACTTGTGTTTGTTTTTTTTTTTCTCTAAGTCTGTTTGCTAAGATAATTTCTGAGAGTTGAGTTATTGGTTAGGACTTTGATTTAGTTTCACGAAAGACCAATGTCTTCTGCAGCTGTGTTGCATCACCACAGGGGGAGGGTTAAAAAAAAAAAAGCTTTTTGCAGAAGTGGCCAAACCTTTTCAATTCAAAATATTTTTATTTTTTCCCAATATTATTCACAATTTTCAATAATATGTGCATCAGAATGAAAAGTAAATGGAAAAAGCCTCTACTTAGCTGACATGGAATTGTGTGTTGTGCAAGCATCCCTGATTGGTGTCTGTCTTGCCATTAGATAATGTGCAAAATGGCCTCCATGGTGGGAAAGGACATCACGGAAAGACTTGTTCTTCCTCGGTTTTGTGAGATGTGCTGTGACTGCAGGATGTTTCATGTTCGTAAGGTATGAAGTATCAGCAGCTGCTCTGGATTATCTGTGAGGGGAGTGTCATCAGCTTGGAACTCGCACTTGTCTAAATGACTTGTTCCTGTAAGATCTCATCTGTGACACGTCTAAGTGAAAGATACGGGGTTTCTTTTGTAGCTTGCATTTCCATAGATTTTGTATTTGACATGGAGGTTTTCCCAGAGTCCCTACCTTTATTATCAGGAACAAAGAAAGAATCTGCTTGTCCTTATGGTTGTGTAGGTAGCCATGAAAATGTGAACCAGTTATAACTGATACAGCATCAGCCATCTGGCCTCTTATCTCTGTGCGTAGATGGAATTAAAGATGCTCATTAAGATGAAATAAACCAGTACTCTGACATGTTATTTAAGTACTGAGGCTGTGTTTTAGTTTCACCTTGCCACTGCAAAGCTTCTTTTCCTTGTCAGTTGCTTGTATTCTTTCATTTGACAGCACTTCGAATGTGTGTTATCCTCCTTCCCCTTCACTTAAGTTCTGGGGTTGTTCTGTGATGAAAAAAAGGCTGATTAAGCCTGAAATGAAGAAAACAATTAAAAAGAAAAATCCAAAACCAATGGAAATTGATGGAATGGGGAAGTAGCTGATACTGAGTTTGCACAGAAATGTAGTTTTATGGTTTTAAAAGCTGTTTATATTTTTCCTTTGATTTTGTTTGCTGTATTAAAACTGTGGTCTCAGTGGTTATTTCTCGCGTTTTGTCTGCAAGGTATGTGCAGCCAATTTTGGGGATATCTGCAGTGTGGTTGGGCAGCAAGCCACTGAAGAAATGCTGGTAAGCCATTTCTTAAATGATTTTTCTTTTTAATGCAAGTCAATAGTGGATTTAGACAAGGTACAGAGGAGGGCAGCTGTAAGGATTAGAAACTACATTCCCGTAGTAAGGAGAGACTGAAAAAGCTGTGACACTCCAGTTTTGCTGACATGAGGTTATGTCATGTTAGGTTTACAAGATCTTGAAGATGGTTACTATGATACAAAACTCTTACTTGCCAGGTCACACAGTCTAGAGCTAAGGGGTACCCAATTCTAGAGCTAGGATAAGGGTTTAGACCAGACTGAGGATACCTTGGGCTGTGGAGGCAGAGAGTATTTGCAAGTACAAAAGTACACTGGGCAAGGAGTAGGCAGGATTATGGCTTCTAACGTCCATAAATGCAGTGAGAGATGGCAGATACAGGAGGAACATGGGGGGCATAGACTGCTGGAAGTTTCGAGGCTTATGTGGTCTCTTCAAATGGCATCACTTAATGTTGCTTTGCATTGATTTTTATCTTCTGAAGTCAGTTTTGCTGACTCTGACAAAGCCTCACAGCCCTCCTGGGAAGGAAGGAAAGAGAAAGAAAGGCAGAGAAAATAAATGAATCTGGGCAGTAACAAATGAAGTAAAGGGGAAGAGTTACAAACTCAAAATGGAAAAGCAGGGAACTGGATGGACAAGTGAACAGAGGTTCCTTCACAGTGCCCCCTATTCCCCTGGCGGGTCCAAGGAGCTGGTGGATGATGTTAGTCCTGGAGACATGACAGGGTTAGGGAGCAGAAATCAGCCTGACAGTCTCTGAGATCCTTCTTCAAGCTTTCTCCTTTTGGGGATGTGAACAGTGAGCTTGTTGAGGGCAGAGATGGTTGATGGGTCAGTGCCATGAGTTAGTGAGGGACTTACATGGAGAGAGTGTAAATACAGGCGTGACTTCAACAAGAGCCTCTGCAGCCTTTTGTGGATGCGATTTCGGGACAGGTACACCTCGTGTGACCCTCAGGGGCATTTCTTATGTTCTTACAGCATTTGTTGTGGTTTTCCATAGGTATTGTGGAAGGTTTGTTAACGAAGTGTCATTGCACACACTCACATTCCATATGTTTCTTGATTTGGGGATGTAAACTGATTTCTCTCTCACAAATGCCCTTTTAGTGATACATGTCAAGAACTTGGATTAAAATTTGTAGACAGTGCAATTAGACTATGAAATAAAAAAGTATGGTTATTTTATGTGAAAGCCATTACGCGACTGGATGGTTGGGGATCGTTTTCCATAACAGCAAATATAATTTTCTGCTCTCTTTGGATTATTTAAAAAAAAAAAAAGGCAAAAAGCTTTTCTTAAGACAAAGCTAAAGTCCAGAAAACTTTGCCTGCAGAAAGTAGGAGCAGCTGAACATCAGTAGTTTACAACAGAGCTGTAACGAGTGTCATTGTCTTACTTGCATCTTGCCACTCTGCCTGCTGCAAGCAAAGGCAGCCGTGCGATCACTTGCATGACTTTGCCCCACCTGCACTCTGTACACCATTTCATCCTTACTGTTACAGTTTCCAGGAAACCTGAGCAACTTCAGAAAGCTTCAGTTTATTAGGAAAACCATTGCTCTGTTCAAATCTGTTTTCTCTTGCACCAAATGCAGTGTTTCTCCCATTCCCCTGTTCTGCTATGCAGTTCAGGTCCTGCTTTGTAGGGTAGGTGGTGACAGAGATCGGACAGTCTAACCATGGCAAGCTTAGGTGGAAAAGTTTTCTTTCTGAAGATGCTCTTCCTATGCATTTCAGTGAGAATCTTAAAAAAATCTGATGTGGTCTCTGATAGGTAAAACATTAATGCACCCGTATTCTTTGGTTTTGTTCCTTTCAATGTTACCTGCTTTAAAAGAAAGGTGTAGAAATGAGGTTTTGTCTTATGATAGGTTTTCTGGGCTTGGATATATTTTTGGAGTCGGGTTTTTGAGGTTGGCACCTTTTTTTTTTTTTTTTATAATATGAATAGTGTTAGAAAGTTAGTACTTTGTTGTTATTCTTCAGAGAGGTGAATTTTCCTCACCTGTATCCATAAGTAACAGGAGAGCAGCTGATTTAGGAGGGTGATGCTACTGAATGTGTGTTGCCTTGCAAATGTTAAACTAATGCATCTGAGTATGAGGGCAGAGGAGATGAAGGAAATGAGTGTGAAAACAAGATCTTGCTTTGAAACAAGTACTGCCTGTTAATAAGACTTGCAAATTTTCTGCATTCCTAACAGCTGCCAAGGTTTTTCCAGCTCTGCTCTGATAATGTGTGGGGAGTTAGGAAAGCCTGCGCCGAGTGCTTCATGGCAGTTTCTTGTGCAACGTCACAGGAAGTCCGGAGGACAAAACTGTCGACCCTTTTTATTAATTTGATTAGTGATCCTTCACGATGGGTAAGAATTGCTTTTTTATTTTTTGAATGTCTGTCATATTTAAAGGATTTTACTGCAATACTCCATCTAGAACTTCTCCTGATAGGTGTGCATGAATTTGATTCATGCACCTCAATCAAAATTCTTCGACTGCTTAGTTTGTCAATGGGTGTAGAGCCTCCCTCCCGTTTTCACTGCAACATGGAAGAAAAACAGTGTCGGGAATAGTTTTTCTTAGCTACAGAACTGCCTGTGACTTCATATCGCTGAAAATCATTAACAAAACTGGAAAATTAGGTGTGATTTATTTTTATTTCTACAGGTTCTCTACCACCACCTCCTTTTTTGGAGGGGAGTGAAGTGCTGGTGGTGTTTTTGGGTTGGGTGTTTGTTTTTTTGTGGGAGGTATGTCTGT
>NW_010242965.1:30453-38000 GCF_000690775.1 Eurypyga helias | reverse complement strand
GTGTTTGTGTGGGGGGGGGGGTGGGGAGGGGAAAGTAGGGGTAGGGGGAGTGTTGTCTTAAAGATGGGCTCTTCAAACCTTGTTAAGTTTGTTGTTGAGCAGACTGCTTCCAAGAGCCAAAAGTAGACCTTCTGCATAGCAGTGTGAGCTCTTGGATCCTGGGAAGTCATTTAAGTTGTAGCTCAGCAGAATTAATTGAATAATAAAAATGGAGGTAGACAAGATAGTTGTTGAGAAAGGGAGAATAAATAGTAGGAGAAAGGAGGAGGAAATGAACAACATAGCAAATAGGAAACAAAGAAATGCAGAGCTTATCAGTTAGACTTAAGGTAGTGAAATATCTGTTCACCCCACATAATTTTTTCAGGTTAAAATTCTTAACTGAGCTTTTAGATTTACTATCTAAATATTTTTGATTTCTGTGGTTGTGGGAAGTAGGCCTGTCAACTTAGTTACCTGTGATTTAACTGGTTTTACTCTACTTTTTCTTAACTTTAAAAAAAAAGTTAGCATTTTATGTATACAGCTGGCTGGCTCTTTCCAGACTAGAGCCTCTGCTGTTGCTTTCCTCAGTCGGCTTATGACCCTTCCAGTTCCTAGTATCAGGCATTTGTTTTACAGGACAGCAAGCTTTATATAAGTAAATAACTTTTTTTTTCACCTTGGATCGTTTCCACTAGGTCCGTCAAGCTGCTTTTCAGTCTCTGGGGCCTTTCATATCAACTTTTGCTAATCCATCCAGCAGTGGCCAGTACTTTAAAGAAGAAGATGGTAAAAACCCAGAAGACTGTGGTTCCGCACAGGAAAACAGGTATTTGCAAAATCTACAAATCAGTTTTTCCTCCTCATTTTTCTTCTGTATGAATTGCGAGTTAAGAAAATTAACTTCGCTATATAAACTGATTACTTATCTTGCTGGAACTTCTCATCTTACTGAATAGATTAACAGAATTTTCTGTTGTTTACTAAAAATACATGACTATTTAGTAACTCAGGATACCTCAGGATATAACATCAGGATATACCTCCTTTTATGAAATGACTGACTTGACAGACAAGGGAGAGCAGTGGATATAGTCTACCTAGATTTCAGTAGGGCGTTTGACATGGTCTCCTGTGAGATCCTCTTAGAGAAGCTGATGAAGTATGGTCTGCATGAGCAGACAGTGAGGTGGATTGACCACTGTCTAACTGACTGGGCCCAGAGGGTGATCAGCAACACGTAGTTGGCGAGCAATAGCTGTCTTAGAGAAGCTGATGAAGTATGGTCTGCATGAGCAGACAGTGAGGTGGATTGACCGCTGTCTAACTGGCTGGGCCCAGAGGGTGCTGATCAGCAACACGTAGTTGGCGACCAATAGCTGGTTGTATACCTCAGGGGTCAACACTGGGTCCAGTCCTGTTTAACATTGTCATTAATGGATGGTGGAGCAGGGTGTTTGCTGATGACACAAAACTGGGAGGAGTGGCTGATGCGCCAGAGGGTCGTGCTGCCATCCAGAGGGGCCTCAATAGGCTGGAGAAGTGGGCTGGCAGGAACCTCTTCAAGTTCAACAAGGAGAAGTGCAAGGAGGACAGAGCCAGGCTCTTTCCAGTGGTGTCCAGACCAGAGGCAATGGCCACAGACTGGAACACAGGAGGTTCCCTCTGAACATCAGGAAACACTTCTTTTTCAGCTGTGAGGATGATGGAGCACTGGCACAGGTTGTCCAGGGAGGCTGTGGAGTCTCCATCCTCTGAAATATCAAAAGCCAGTCCTGGACAACTGGTTCTGGGTGTCCCTGCTTGAGCAAGGGGTTTGGCCCAGGTGACCTCCAGAGTCCCTTCCAATCTCAACCGTTCTGTGATTTATTTTGCAATGCTGTAAGTAAATCTAGTTTGATGAATAGCAAAGGGGTAGCATGTGTGTGAATTTTCAAGAGCATCTGTTTGCAACAAGTATGTTTTGGTTTTTAAATGTTCATTTGCTTTGGCACTCAACAGCGAACAAGTCAGGACTGCAGAAGATGTCACAAGAGAGGATGAGCACAACAGGGCAGAGGATCTGTCTTCACTAGTTGATAATGATGATTTTGCAACGAAACTTGAAAATGCCATGGAAGATCAAAACACAGTGTCAAATAACTCCCAGAGGGAAAGTGGTTTTCAGACTGAGTCATCCTTCCATTGCACTTTGTCTTCAGAATCTTGTGGCAAAATGGCTGATGAGAACGAGCGGAGTTCTCGTTGCTGTACGGCAGGTCTGCGGGAGGCTGGGCTGAATTCACAGGAAACCTCTCTTTCAGAGCAGGAATTGTACAACTCTTTCCATTTCTGGAGGACTCCCCTTCCTGAAATAGATATTGACTTCGAGCTTCAGCAGAATTCCGAGATAATACTTGATAGAGAAATTCAGGAACTCACCATGCCAGTGTCTCCAAACATTCCTATGGCAACGAGGAAAGAATTGGAAGAAATGATAGAAAATTTGGAGCCCCATATAGACGATCCGGATGTTAAAGGTATAGTAAAGATCCTGAAGCATTTTTCGTGTTTGGAGATATGTAGATGTTACTGTAGCAGTTTGGGCTTTAACTTCTCAGTTGTTTTCAAAGTCAGAAATACTGTTTTCTCCTGGTCTTCAAAGAGATTGTATCTGTTTCGGTTCAATTGTGAAAATGGATGATGAACTAAAAGGGAACTTGGTTTGTGTGAAGGTGTTTAAGGGCGGTATGATTCCTTCCATAAACTGAATACATGTACAGTTAGCAGTGGAACCTTCTGACTGCCTGTTTTGTCAGCGCAGTCAGATGGATGGTTCAACGGCATAAACTGTTGATCAGGAGATTACTTTTTAATTAGCATACATGCAAAATAAGAAGATAGATTAAGGGGTTTTTTTAAATATCAAAATGTGATAAATGGTTTTTATTTTATGTATTATCCATATTATTTTTAATGGACTAGTCTTCTCCATTTTTCTGCAAGGTCATTATTACTGCAGTCTCATGTTATCGACTTAAGTGTGCCGAGTTCGTTGGGTCAAACAGAATTGATCCAAACTGAATTCTTGAAGTGAACCCACATCCTCCACTTTAAAAGCTCTTTAAGGGTGGAGAAGGGTTTCATAAATGTGACCAGCTGGTGGAGCAGCACCTCAGAGATAGCCAAGTCATTTTAGCCTAGGAGATAGTTCACACATACCTGCTGGTATTCATATGCTGAATGAATTCTAAGGCACAGCAGGCTTTATCGTGGGTGTCAGAAAGTCCAGAGGTGCTACTAAGGAAAAAGCCATGTTCTTCAGGAGCTGGAGAATCCCTAGGGGAAAGTGTGCCTCTATATCAGAAAAAGTAGGAAGGAAAAAGAGGGACAAGTTGGGAGTAGGAAAATATTGTAGAATAAACTGATACTGCTTTCAACTTCTTTTTGTTGCTAATAGGTTGATACGCTAATAACTTTCCTTAAATCCATTTTGGGCTGCTTCTGTTTAATCTGCTGTGAAGGCAGAAGATGACTTTGTTGCTTTGAGTGCTTTGGGCACTCTCTCTCTTAAGGAAAGAGATAAAAAAAGTTCAGCCTTGCTAATGATCTCAGTCTTCACAAAAACCTGTCTCTGAAGCCCGCTGTTAAAACTTGCACTGCTGTTTAGGCTTGGTTTAGAAAACCTTATTCTCACTAGTTACAGAACCTGTCTTAAACATTTAAAATGAAGATTGGTATAGACATGTATTTGTACACCCAGGATTGCCCTATGTTAAGGGGTTGTTTGTCGTGTGTATGTTCATGTCTCGTTTCGGAGCAGGTTTGGTTTTTGTAGTTCTCTTGACTGGGTGTCAAGAGGAGGTTTGCTCTGCAGTTGTTGACTAGCACTTGAGCATTTCAGGAAAAGAAAACTGAGTTGTCAACACTGTGGGTTCCTAGTGCCCACAAGTCAGGAAAGATCGGACTTAGGGTTACCAGTGCCATTTATTCTAATGTGGGGTTGGGAGTGGATGGTTTTAACTACTCAGTCACTTTTTGTATCCTGTTGAGTACCTCTGGCAGAGTTAAGGCTGTCTAGTGAAGCCCCATGAAAGGCACCTTCTAAACCTTGTACTCTCTTTCCCCTCTTGCCTGTACTCATTATTCGGTCTGCATACTTCAGGAGCTGGGATTTAACAACTTGCTTGTTTTGACTTGGTAATGCTGCTATTTTAATTTTGCACAAAGTGCATTGAAGCATAAGAAAACTGAGACCAAAACTGATAGAATAGTATCCGTTTTGCATGCATTTCAAACACTAAAGTGTGCATTGAAGCGGTAGGTGTTCAGGCGTTAGTCTCTGAGTAGCTGACTTAATGCCTGTGTTTTGGATCTTAAACTCCATAAATTATGACAGTAGGGAGGTAGCCTCCCTTTGGGGGTGATCCAGAAGATCAGAGCCCTGACTGCCTCTTTGCTTATGGCAATCCAGCAATAATGCTGCCACCGTTACCATCTAAAACTGTATTGCAAACTGGTGGTATGAAAATTCAATCCAGAAGTTTTCTTAATCTGTTATTTTCATAGAAGTTTTATAAAAGTTATTAATTTCACAGATAAATTTGTCTCCGTCCTACGTGGCTTACAGGTGTTTGCCAAACAGCCCTGGTCCCGTGCAGTGCTTAAGGTCTTTCCTTGGTCTCCCTGGTCCCCCACCCCCGCAAGGCTAGCCAGTACATTTTTGGTTGTGTTTTCTGTGTTTCTGTAGTGCACCTCCCTACCATCAGAGCAGTTTCCATTTCAGACTTCAAATCCTTGCTCCAAGGCATTGGAGACTGATGGGGTCTCTAGCAAATAGCAACCACCACAGAGCATGTTTTTTTTCCGTAATCTCATTCTCAGAAATGGGTTAACTGCTTTAACTGAATCTCACTCCCAAAAATCTTTACCTTGAGGCTTTCTTTCCAGAACTAGCTTGTTGCCAAAGTAATAAATCTGAATAACAGGTAGTTGAGCAGTCAGTATCCAAGATAAAGGCAGCCTGTCTTCTCACGGACAAACTCTGCTGGTCCTTGAGCGTGTCCAGAGAAGGGCCACAAAACTGGTGAAGGGTCTGGAGAATTTGTCTTATGAGGAGCGACTGAGGGAACTGGGCTTGTTTAGCCTTGAGAAGAGGAGGCTGAGAGGAGACCTGATCACTGCCTACAACTCCCTGAAAGGAGGTTGTGGAGAAGTGGGTGTTGATCTCTTCTCCCTAATGACAGATGATCGGACGAGGGGGTATGGACTCAAGCTGCGCCAGGGGAGGTTTAGATTGGACGTAAGGAAGAAGTTCTTCACCGAAAGGGTTATCACACACTGGAACAGGCTGCCCAGGGAGGTGGTCGAGTCACCATCCCTGGATGTGTTTAAGAGACGGGTGGATGAGGGGCTGAGAGATATGGTTTAGTGGTGGACAGATACGGTTGGACTGGATGATCTCTAAGGGCTTTTCCAACCTAGTGATTCTATGATTCTATGCAAAGCTAAGCAGTGATATGTAATCCCTGTTTTATAGGGCCTTTCCAATCCACTGGCCAGACATCCTGAGAGTCTCATACTGGGAGTTGGAAACCTGCACAATCCTATGAACTATGCCAGCTCTTTTAAAATTATCACAGGGTCTTTATTCAGGTCACCTTTTTCCAGCTCCCGGAGACTGCTGCCATCATCAGTTACTTCAGAGGTTGCTTTTCTTTCCCCAGATGTTTTTATTTATTCACTTTATTCAGTTGACCCCATTCCCTTATAAAAACTGTGTTTATAATGTAGGCTACTAGCACTTCCTGCAGTAAAAGTCTAAAATATATTGTTAATGGAACAGCAGGTGAGGAAGTGGAGAAGAAACGCCTCTTATTTTGATGTTTTGAATTCTTGCATCTCTCTACCCGTTAATGCAGCCCATAGCTTTTGTCTCCAAGTAAGAAGTGAGGGTAAGGAAGGCAGATCCTTCAGGAAAAAAAGAAGGGAGCCTGCCACTTAAAAATATCAGTGTCTTCTAGTGAAACATCAGGAGGAACAGAAGACAGGAATAAAGCGTATTGAAAGGACAGAAATTCTTGATTAGTAAGGCCAGGTAAAATGTGGCTTTGAATTTAAAGGTTGTGCCATTGTATGCAGATCCAGTAGCCAAAAGTAAATAATTCCTTGCTGAAAAATACATCTCGCCTGAAGCAAAAGTCAAATGCAATACATGAGTTCCGTGTATGCACAAAACTGGCCTTGACGCTCCAGTTTTTACTGAAGATAATTCTGAAAGCTGGTTAGCCAGCAGATTCCCTTCCAGTCATCTTCCCAAAACCTTGTTTCCCAACAACTCCGAGACGTTTCTCTGTGTCACGTGTGAGAGAGGAGCCTTATCCTTTGCTTTTACTTTCAGTGGTTTTCTGGAAAAGGTTCCCTGTCCTACGGCTGCAGGAAAGATCCCTGTGGGAGTTGCAGAGGAGCTGCAGCCAGCTCAGTCAGGTGTCAGCACAGATCTCTGTCTCTGTGTGATGGCATTAGGAGGGGTTGTGCCCCTGGCACCTGAGCCCTGAGCTCGGGGTGGTGAGGACAGCTCATTAGGATGGCCCCTCAGGTTTCAGGATCTTCAAGGCATCCACCTAGGGCTGTGCAGTCATATGCACATACTCACACATGCACACGTCTCTTTGAAGCACCCCACCGTGCTTTGAAAGGGCCCTAGTGACTCTGCTGGGCTCTTTCTTTGGCTGGGACCTTAAGATGTGTATGGACTTGAGGTCATTCACCTTGCAGTGAATGACAGCACTGGAGTCACCCTGGGTGACAGGATATATAGAGAAGCACTCAAAAAAAGGCAGTACTTGTTAGTCAATTAAATTCTTGGGAGTTTGGTCTCCCCTGTCCTTCATCCCCACATCTTGGGATTGTAGAATTGACAAGAAGCTGAGGAGGTGCACGTTCATGTCATATCTCTTCTAGGGCAGGCAGAGAAAATCAGGAATACGTGTGGTCTGTTAAGCCCTGAACCAATGATGCTCCAGACGTGCAGGCTGATAGTGGGGCAGAGGTGGGGAGTAAGTCTTGGAAAATTCCCAATTACTGCTGTAGGTACCTTCGCTCTTGTTGCTAGAAGTGATCTTTGGAGCTCTGTGTGGATTTTTCAGTAAATACTTATTCAGTGTTTAAGCAGTACATGTTACCTACTCAGGGTAAGCTTTCTTGGCTTTTAACTGAAAATGAGTGTACATTTTTCATGAAGTTGTCTTTCATGAAAGAAGTGTTATTGAAAAATGTCTGCTTGATGTGCAGCAGAATATAATTATTTTAAGTTTTCTTATTTGATTCCTCTAAATGAGAATAAACTGGAAATCAGACAGGCCTTTCTTGCCCTAACAGGTGCTCTGAAGTTACCACCTGTTTTGCATGGGTTTGGGGTGATGTATTTAACTTTTAAGTTTTGGAGGAATTTACTAACTTTGATTTTTTTTTTTTTTTTAATTCTCCTGGGCCTTGAAGTATGGAGGTTTATTTTCAGTGGACTAATGCTTGAAGAGTGAAGTCATAGCAAGCTTCTGTTAATCTTACAGACTGTAAAAGTCCTA
>NW_010242965.1:8470-30312 GCF_000690775.1 Eurypyga helias | reverse complement strand
CCTAATTTTTATATATTTATACATTCTAATATATATTTTATATATCAAAACTGTATTTTCTAACAATGTGTTTTATAGTGGAAGTACTAGTTTAATGTTGGTTTTGATTTTAAGTTTCTAACTTGCTGTGCTTTTTCCCGTTGAGGTGAATTGCAGTAATACGGCAAGAATCTTCCAGTTATTCTATCAGGAATTTGGTGCAGTTATGGAGATAACATTGCATGTTGTAAAGAGTTACCTTTACTCCTGCTCATCAGACTCCACCTAGAAACCAGTGAAACTGTAGTGTGTTTTCTAACTTTTGCTAGCTAAGATTGTGCTGAGCTACAGTTTTGCTTCTTGTAACGGATGTACTGGATATCTTTCTTCTGTCTATGAATGAGTCCTGCTTCCTTTGTTAATAACCCTACCAAAAAAAAAAGCGGGAGGGAGAAGTTCAGATTCTGTAACTTAGTGTGGCAACCTGGGATTGGAAACAAGCGTATGGTTTGTTGCTTAATTTCACAATGAGCATTTAAGAAACCTTGGAAAAGCTGAAGTCTGTGAGGAACAGAGCTTCTGGATGACTGGGTAAATTTAGTAAATCAGGACATTATTCCTCCTTACCTTCTTGAAACAAGTGGAGAAGGAGAGAGGCTGGGTAGAGCAGTCTGCGCTGCCTTGTGTGTCGCTTGCAGCTAAGATTGCCTCTGATGCCTGATCTGCTTAGGTCAGGCTATACCCAAGGAACATTGCTCACCAGAGCTTTTTTTAATGAGCCAGTAAGCAGAGGGATTCTATACCCAAGGAACATTGCTCACCAAAGCTTTTTTTCATGAGCCAGTAAGCAGAGGGATGGGAAGGCAGCAGTTCTGAGACTGCTCTGAGCTTTTTCAGAAGAGTGGAATGCAGTGTCAAGTGCTAAGGCTTTCTTTTGATGAATAAGGGGACTTCAAACCTGTCACTATTTCTTGGAGGATGCATGGAGACTATTCTGTCCAGAAAAGAGTTACCGTGGTCTAGTATCTTCCTATATAGGTCTTGCTTGAGACTTGCTATAAAAATGTAAGAATTTAATGACCACATATATATAGAGAGAGAGAGACAGCCTCTCAGAAGCAATTTTGTCTGTATGAATAAACCGATTCTCAACCTTTATTGGAATTATTTTTTCATTCTTTCTTTTTCTCCCACAAATGACCCAGTCAGTAAGTTAGTAGTCACGGGCTGTTCTGCCCCAAAGGCTGTTTGCACCATTAGTATGTACAGAGATTCCTAAAGAACTGATCCTGCTGTAACAGCAGTCTCTTCCTCCTGGATTTTTTTTTTCCTTGCATTGAAGACACGTTTCACTAAACTGTGATGTGGTTGGGCTCCCTAGGAAGAGCAGAGTGTTACTCTGCCTTACATTTTATGCTAATTGTTCCCAGTTTGGGATTTACTAACAGTCAATAATCTTAAATTTGTACCTCCCCTGTAGTTCTGCCATCCTTCAGTTAATTAGTCACTGGCTAAAAGTTGATCTGTGGGAAAGTTTATTGCAGTTCAGCCTCTCATGTACTTTTCTTTCCTATGCTGCAGCACAAGTGGATGTGCTGTCTGCTGCCCTCAGAGCATCCAGTTTGGATCCTCAAGAAGAGACCAACGTCTGCAAGGGAACAGACTCACAGACTGAACTAACCATCAACGACCAACAGAATTTTAAACCTATACTGGGTGATATTGTGCCTTTAATTGGGGACACTGTTGAGGTAAGAAGCATGTTTTGTACTCTTCTCCCCCCATTAAAATTTCCAGGGCTCCAGTAATAGAGCCGTATTTTGTGTTTGTGTGGTAATTGCAGCCAAATGCTTCCTACTTTTGGCTAGTGTGACACTGGGCTTTGTTGGCCGGTACTGAAGCGCTAGTTACTACAATAATGGGTTGTGTTGGGTGCCTTTGTTTTTGCCAGTTCTGTGCTTGACCATGTAAATTCTTGAAATTGTTTCCGTTAAAATGAGATTGTCACCACAGAGATTTTAAGATGTTTTAATGCAGCTGCAGTTTATTACTGTGAAATACTTTAAATACTGCCTTACTTAACACAGAGCCTTACTGATAATAAGTGAATCCCCTTCTCCAGTGCCCTCCCTCCACCCTGGAGAAAGAGGTACTTTGTTCCCTGTGCTCCCCGTTAAAGTGTTTTATATTAATTTACCAGCCTGTGTAAGAGGAACTCAGGACCTGCAGTCCAGGATGTGGTGAGAACTGCTGAAAGTGGATTCTGGCAATCAGTAACATTATAAAGTGTTTTGCACTTACTTCTTCAGCACCCACCACTGCCCCCTGCCCGGTTGAAGTCTGTGGCATTTGATACTGTTTTCTGCTCTGTACTGTGTGTTAGGCCAGACCTGCGATGTTCACTGCATATAGTGCCGCGGGCTTTGGTGGCATTTCTACAGAGCTGCATAGAAAGCAGGGTTCCAAAATATGCTGTATAAAACTACAGCAAGTGATTGGTTGAATCCTGTTGCCTAAATGGTGTTTTCAGATGAAATGTTGATAAATGTCTTCGGAAAGTCTAGGAGTTGACATCAGTCTGGTGCAGAGGTTTTCAACCTTCTTGGGTCAGAGCAGATGACATTTAATTAACATTCCACCTAAGATGTTGGACTGCTGTGTAGCCAGAAAACTTCGGGGAGTGGAACAGTGTGACATTTACTTAAATACTGCTGTTTACGCACAATCACAACTTAACACTACCAAACAGCGTGTCCCTGGTTCCTGATGTCAGGCTCGATGTATTTCTTCATCGTAGGATCTGTTGTAGTCACTACTTTCTAACGCTAACCTGTAAAATGACAGTGTCGATGTCCTTCTAATTTTTGGAGGTGATGAGGGTGATGTTTGTTCACAGGGACCTGTAGTACATTTTATCTCCAGAGAGTATGATGCTGACACTTTCTGTGTTTAAAGAACCAGTCACAGTGCTGATGTATGTTTTTGCATGTTTCAGTTTTAATCCAAAAAGGATGCTCTCAATCCGTTAGTTCCTTGCTCGTTACTGGCACTGAATCAAGTCCTCATTTTAAAAATGAAAGGATATTATAGAGGTGACCTAGAATTTGGGAATCAAGCTGTGATCTGTTGAGCAAGTGAACTGTTGCCTCTAGCAATGAAGAGAGTTCTGATTCTGACAGGTGTGTGTTTGTGGGTTTTTTGTTTGTGGTTGGGTTTGGGTATGTGTTTTTAAGCCTCAGCATAGCAAAGTGTCAATAGGGTACAGGACACTTTAGAAAAATCAAGCTACAGCATCTTATTTTTGAAAGCAGCCTTCACAGTTCTGTCACACATGACAAAGCAGAATCACACATTGCATGTCCTTTTGCAGCTGTATAGGCTCTTGAAGGAGTTAGTCGTACCCGTTAAAGAACGATTATCTGCAAATGGAAATGAATGTTGAATAAAGCAAAGAGATACAGTTGTAGGACACAGGTGAATCTTGTTTTTTGAGGATGAGGATAGCTGTTTTGTTTTTCCCCCAAGAGCCATCATTTTGATTTTCTTTAGCTTGTATGTGCACTGTAAGCTTTGATGAAGGAATGTAAGCCTCAAGAAAACCCCCAAGTCATATTGCCAGTGGATGGCTGTGGGGGTTCTCTTTTTTTTTTTTTTTTGATTGGAGGTAGAGGGAGAAGGAAGAGAAAGGAAACTGCACTAAAATCAGCCCATCCCTGTCAGGCACAAGTACCTCTCTCTAAGAGGAGGGGACTGGACCCCTGAGACTGGCTGCTTCTCTCTCTGTTTGGGCCAGCTGCCCTGTCAGGCAATGCCAGCACCACTTGTCCTGGTGCTGTGGGCTTTGTGTGCAACCCATGGCACAGAGCAGGGCTCTGTGGAGCACAACCATGGAGCTCTTGTTATGCTGCAGCTAAAGGAAACCTCACGTGAGGAAATACTTTTTCATGAGGAAACCCTTCTTCCCTGTGAGGGTGACAGAGCACGGGAGCAGGCTGCCCAGGGAGGGGGTGGAGTCTCCTTCCCTGGAGACTTTCAGAAGCCACCTGGGCTTGTTCCTGTGTGATCTACTCTGGGGGATCCTGCTCTGGCAGGGGTGTTGGACTAGATGATCTCTGGAGGTCCCTTCCAACCTCTACCACTCTGGGAATCTCTGAATTTGTAAGGCCACGACAGAGATTTTGCGTTGTGGAGGTGGTGGTTCACCGGTTTGGTATGCAAGAAGCTTGCAGGCTAAACCCTGCTGAATTCTTATGTCCTGCCTCTCTGCAATGATCAGTTCTGGGGGGTGGGTGTGTGTGTGTGTGTGTGGCATGGGAACAGCAGAGATGGAACTTCAGCTGCAGGAACTGAGATGCTGCGTTGACGTAAATACTGACTGATGCTGTGGTTCTTTTCTACTGAAGCTCTTGTTTCTGGAATGCGTGTTTGACTTTAGAAGAGGCTGGGTAAAAATGTTCCCATCTGTGACACCCTTCAGTATAGTTAGTCTTTCAACTTAGTTCAATCAATAAAGTATTATTTTTAACTTCCCCCCCTGCTTTAACATAGACTTTTAGAGCTGTGGTAGCAGAGATTGTGAGTTGGAATTTCCATTTTTCTTGTAGCAGGATGGGTGACTAGCCTCCAGTCCCATACACCTGGGCATCTCATGGAAAGCACTACGGCTACGTTTGCTGGCTGCCTCATAATTACTCCCATTTGAAAGCCAGTGACTTTCTGCCAATGCTGAAAATAATCCGTTTTTCTGGGGGAAAAATAGAAAGGCTAAAAAAGGAGTGAAGAATTGACTGGCACGCCGAAATCCTGCAGAGATGGTTTTCAGAGCCTCTGGAGTTTTTATAGTTGGAGTTGTATGCTGCTGGACACATTAAATTAGGTAGTCACTTGCGGATTTGTTCTTTCATTGGCTCTTTAATACCTTCTTACTGCTGCTTGATAAGCCTGACAGGTGATTTGGGCTGCTGTGGCAGCAATATGCAATTGCCTCACAGCTCTGCCTGTTCTTTATCACCTGTAATTATACCTCAGTGTCTAAAATTACAACCCAATGCTTAGTTGAAAGCAGATCGTGGAAGAGGAAAAAGCAACTGTCTGAAGTCAAACCAAGGCGGACAGATGGTGTCCTTGAGGCTTTTTTGAAGAAGCTTATGGTTTGCTTGAAATTTCTCATTGTCAAACTGATCTGAACAGCTGGTAGAGTAGCTTATTGTGTTGACCCTGAGAGCTCACCCTGCAGCGCCTGTGAATAGATATCTTGGCTCATATCTAGCAAAAATGCCTTTCTCCTGTTCTACCAGGCAACGGCCTGAACTACTTTCCAAATATTCATCACATACTTGTTGAAATTCACAGTTGATTATGCAAAGTCTGTTGTGTTTGGGAACTCCACTGGTACAGAATGTGACACTGCATCCCCTCAGCAGCACAGTTTATCAGGCCATATCAAACCTCTGCTGCTCAGTGGAGTTCTGAAACAGAGTCTCAGCCCTTATCTTCAAGGCCCAGATGTGTAGCCAGGATGATTGGATGATTGCGAAAAATTATTTTATTAGAACTGCTGAGAAGCATGGTGACCCATCTGCTAGGACTCTGTATTATAAGGTGCTCATCTGTAGGGAAGATTACAGAATAATCACCCCTAGGAAAGGAGCAACAGCATAAGTCTCATCCATTTCTACTCTTAAGTGTGAGAGTGCCTCTCTTTTGACCTTTTTCTACCACAAATCCAAAGCAACAAATCCAATAAAATCCACTACAGATGATTTCTCATTTCCCTTCAAGGGAGAAGCAATGTGGCCCGTATATTAGTTCCATTTTCCTTAATGCAGCCTCAAAGGTTTTCCTCTCGTATGATCTTCATTCCAGAAGGACAAAATGGAGCAGAATAAGATGAGCCTGTCTTTGAAATTTAAAGTTAAAAGCTTTATCTTACAGCCCTTTTGATTTTGAGATGTAGCAAAATTGGATTTGATATTAAAATATGCGTTCCTTTAATCTAAGAAAGACCTTAAGGTGAGGACAGCAGTTCTTGATGTTATTTGATTTGTGTTTAACCCTTGAGTGTATTTTGTGTGACTCGTTCTTTGCCTTTTTCCATAGGATATGGATTCTACACTTCACTATATTCATGATTCAGATTTGAGTACCAACAGTAGTTTCAGCCCGGAAGAAGAAAGAAAATCCAAAGTACAGGTAAATGACAGTGGCTTCTGTTTTTCCTTCATGTATCAGACAAGTGGAATTTTTTATGTATATGTGAATTTCTCTTATGTGTTTCAGTCATTTCTGATGCCATGTAGTTTCTGTAAAATATTTCAAACCTTTTAAACCAAGTAATTTAAAAATACTAGTTGTTTCCAGAGATAATGGCTTAATTCAGCAGTGGTTTCTGTTTTAATTATGTATAAGAGATTACAGTAGTGTTTGATGTGAGAACAGTTACTGTAGACTTCCAGGCTCTGTGTTCATTTGGTTTCATTTTTTATGGAAACTGTCCTGCAATGGAAGTTAGGTTATTGAGGAAACAGGATTTTTTGTTACACATTTTGAGTAGAACCACCCCCCACCCCATGACAGCTTTTTGAAGAAAAGGTGTGAAAGTGTTTCACTGAGCTCGAACTGACTCTCTGCTATCTTTTTCCCCAAAAGGAACCCAAGGTTTTTCGTTACATAGTTCAGTATTACGTGTGCCACCCTGCGTTATTCCTTGAGTGGGAACCTCTGTCCCCCTTGTCGCTTACGTGAGCGGAGCTGTTGGGCAGCTGTGTGTTAGGGAGATACTTGGGCAGAGGCAGTGCCTGGGATAAACTGACAGCAGCTGAAGCACAGCCAGTGCTGAAGTCACCCCAGAGAGGTTTTCACACAATTTTAGGTCAGATGCTTTAATTTCTCTGTGGAGAGAAGGATGGGTCTCCACCAGTCCTGCTGACTCTTGAGCGAGTTTGGAAGCAATATTGGAGACACTGTACTCTCCCCTTCCCCTACTTCTCCTGGCATTTTAATTTAGTTTTCTTCTCCTCACTTCAAGATTTTGAAAGGAATAGGAAAATTATTTTTGAGCAAGTCTTGTCATTTGCTCTTCTGCCTGTTTTTAGGGATGAGTTAAAATGGTCAGTTTGCACAGCCTGTGAGCCTGAAAGCTGGAAAGGTAGAACGTAATCTCTTAATTTCCTGGTCTGCCTCACTAGACAGTGATCAGCCCACTCATCTGTGAACACTGGTCTGTGTATTTTCAAATACCCCCCAGTCACGTCATCGTTTCTTTGGAACTTTCTGGCAGAACTTAGGAAATACAAAATCTTTGCGTTCTTAGGAAGAGATTGTAATTAAATAATACTCTCTAGTTGGGGGGAGGGGGGAGAATGTTCTTCTGACACTGTGCTCTGGAATTTTAGCAAGCCTGATGAGGATTTATTGGAAATAGTGTGAACCTTCTACCCTCCTCTTGCTGTAGGACGTTGTACCTCAAGCCTTGCTGGATCAGTATTTATCGATGACTGATCCGTCTCGCGCACAAACGGTTGACACCGAGATTGCCAAGCACTGCGCCTACAGCCTGCCAGGCGTGGCACTTACGTTAGGCAGGCAGAACTGGCACTGTCTGAAAGACACCTACGAGACGCTGGCATCTGACATGCAGGTAAGCTTGAGGAGCTCTGGCAGCGGTTGATCCGGACTTTCATGATGTGACAGTGGATAATCTGAACTTTTATGGTGGTTTCTCTTGTTCACTGGGTGTTGGGCTGCTCTGCTCTTTACACGGAGCTTTCCGTTGCTGATACTGGTTGTCTGTAGAATGAATGAAAGTGCAGCTGTTGTCTCAGAGGAAACTGTGTGTGGGAGGTCCTCAGGTAGTAAGGAATTGGGGCAGTTGGAGTGGATCTCCAGTGGGAACGGGAGAGGAGGTCTCAGATTTCCTCTGCTCACTTGGGATCTTAGAGCAGCGCTTGGGATTCTCATAGGTATGAGAACTGAGGGCTGAGCGTGAGCAGGCACGTGGCTCTGCACGCACGTCTGGAGCTCAGTGAGTCAGCCTCACGCCAGGCCTTCTGGTGGCCTTCTGCTGCTGCATCCGGATAGTCATAAGGGAATAACATCACCATCCCATGCAGCACTGCTGTTTTAAAAACAAATACTGGAAATAGCAGCATTTTCCTTGTTGTCAGGTGGCTTTGTGCATTTTACTGTTGGTTTCCAGTTGTTTGCCAGTCTTCCCTTGTTTCCTTTTTTGGAGACGCTCTTTTTATTTTTTTAATCATTCTCAGACTACTTCACCTCTCTTGAACTTGCTGCATGCTATGTCAGAGCAGCAGTTCTCGGTGGTATGTGGTGAGTAATTTTATACATGGCTATTGCTCATATTTTCCAAATTCCTTTGCAGCCATTAAAAACAACCAGCTAATAAATTTAAAACATAAGTAAAACCAAATTACCTGTATTCCAAACTGTATCACCAGTCTAATCTGAATTAAGATTGAATTACCAAGACAGAGCAAAAAAAACAGTACCCATGCTGGTTGGAAAGTGCTGGCTAAGGAATATATGCTCTTTCATTTTTAAAAAGACTTATTTGAAATAGTTACTCCATTAAAACAGAGCCCCCTGAATTTAGGGTGAGTAAAAGCTCTACTGGTCCTCAGACTGCTGGGCACTCGATGTGGGTGAAACTTCACCTGTTATGGAGAGTTAAAATATACCAGCTGAAATTTTGCAGTACATATATCTTTGTTTCCTTCACAGTGGAAGGTGCGTCGGACACTAGCGTTTTCTATACACGAACTTGCTGTCATCCTTGGAGACCAGCTTACGGCTGGAGATTTAGTTCCTGTCTTCAACGGCTTTCTAAAAGACCTAGATGAAGTCAGGATAGGTGTGCTGAAGCACTTGCATGACTTCCTGAAGGTATGTCTGTGTTCAACTCTGGTCAAGTGCAGGTGTGTATTTTGCTTCACTTCTGTGTATGCGCTTGCTTTTTAAGATAACACCGGTGTAACTCTGTGTGGGAATCTGTGCTGTTGAATACTACAGTCTATTTGAAGGACATCTGTGTTGCTGATGCACTTTTCTCTGAAGAGCCTGGTTTGTGCATGTTTACTCAGTATACAGGTGTTTTGATGGCTCTAACCTCTCCACACAGCTTAATTCTCAAATGTCTTTTAAGAGCTTTACTGTACCTGCCTCATTTTTGGAGCGGAAAGGTGTAAATCATAAAACCTTTAAAATCAATACTATATTCACTGCTCACCCCTTTTTTTTCCTAGAGTGAAAGTAGCGACTTGATCAGATTTTGCTTTCAGTAGTGCCCCATGTGATTTTACAGACTTAAGCATGATAGGGTCTAGCCCAGGAAAACAACACTATTACTAATTTTTTTTTTTAATAAAAGCAAGTGTTTTGTTAGTTGTATATCAAAGCTCTTGTTCTATCTGCTGATTGTAGCCCACGTTTCATTATCTAAGTTTATATTTACTGTTACAGCTGCTTCATCCTGACAAAAGACGAGAGTATCTTTATCAGCTTCAGGAATTCCTAGTGACTGATAACAGCAGGAACTGGCGTTTCCGTGCTGAGCTGGCCGAGTACGTAGTTTTCTAGATGCTTATTTTTATTGTTACGGGTATTTAAAAATGTTAAAATCATAGAATAGAGTGACATTCTTCATTTCATTTTTAATTAGGGGATAGTCCTTATCTTCTTCCACTTGTCCTTCTTGCTTAAAAATTCCCTGTAGTTGTATATCACCTGTAATGGTAGGATGTTGAATGTCTTCTTCTATCACCATACGTGGAAAACATTACCCTTCCGTAAAAAAGAGGCTGCCAGAAGATCCATCCCTGGAAGTGTTCAAGGCCAGGCTGGACGAGGCTTTGAGCAACCTGGTCTAGTGGAAGGTGTCCCTGCCCATGGCAGGGGGGTTGGAACTGGATGGTCTTTAAGGTCCCTTCCAACCCTAACCATTCAGTGATTCTATGAAGACCACATCTGGTTGCTGTTGAAGTCAATAGAAGGGTTCTAGCAGTTTGACTTCAAGTTGCTGTATTAAGGAGTAGGCTGAATTCATGACCATGAGACAGAGGAGATCAAGATCTTGAGGGAAGTAAAGAAAGCGAGTAGGAGTTAGTGACCTTGGACTTCACCTGAGCAGGCTTTGGCTTTGTCATGGGACTGGTAGGTGGGCTCCCATAGGAGGCAGCTCTGAACTGTCAAATTACTCAGGACAGAGGAAGGGGCTTATGAAGTTCAGGAAGGGATAGATGACGTCTTGTCTGTGGGAAGGAAAAGCCGCTGGCAGTGAGACAGACTTAGGACTGGCTGCCCTGGGAGCAGCTCTGCTGGAAGGGCCCAGAGTGTCGCGGAGAACAGTGAGCTGAACGTGAGCCAGGAGCGTGTCCTGGCAGCACAGTCCCGAGCTGTGTCAACAGGAGCACAGTCAGTATACGGAGGGAAGAGATCAGCACTCGTTAGGTCTCATCTGGAGTAATGCGTCTGTACGGGTGCAGGAAAGATGCTGATAAACTGGAACAAGTTTGGCAGAGGGCCAGCAAGGTGATGGGGGCTGCAGCGCTCACCCTGTGAGGAGACTACGGGACCAGGGTGTCTCTAGCAAGAATGATGAAATGAGCATACAGTAATGACTAGTTACACTGTATCTATTGAATTAAATTTTGAGAGACCTAGTGTAACATCTCATCGTGATGTCATGGTGATTTTGCTACATTTAAGTGTTGTTTTGATTTAGTAGCTACAGGTCTCTGTTACTGCTGGTACGGAGGCATTCAATCAGCTGCATGTAACATGTACATGCCGCTTCTTTTGATGTACCCTCTACCATTCATGACACATACTGGTGTCTGCAACCTGCTGAAATCTTAATCAACTCCTTCCAAATTGAAGGAGACTGATAATTTCTCTCGTTGTCCAGTCTACTTTGAAATAGAGGAAATGCATTGATTTGATAAATCAGTGTACTGAAGTGACTGAGTCAGAGTAGGTGCTTTGTCGCTGTACATGTGTTAGAGGTGCGAGAGGCCTTTACCAGGTATTAAATGTACGTGCACACTGGTGTCATTTGCTGCTGGATCGCTGCGCTGCATGCATGTCCGAGCCGTGACCAGGATCCCTGCCTTGTAAATGCAGCCTTGGTTCCCTTGCCCCTTCCTTAGTTTTTCATTCTTTGGTCTCACGCAGCATTTTGCCATTATTTTGAATAAGTGGCAATTTAATAATTGTAAGTGACCCGTAGTCAAACTGATGGCATTGAAAAACAGGGGATTTTACTTTTTAGTAACCTTATTATGGCCACACTGCGTAGTTGGCAAGTGTTGTCATATAGATGACTGCCTTCTCAGTTAAAGCTACCTCTCTTCTTACAGTAATGTACTCTGGTTCTTCTTCCATCTTGTAGGCAACTGATCTTGCTTCTAGATCTGTACAGCGCCAGGGACATTTATGACTACTTGCGACCTATCGCTTTCAGCCTCTGTGCAGACAAAGTGTCTTCAGTCCGTTGGATTTCTTACAAGCTGGTAAAGCAATTTAAGTAAATTCCGGATTTCAGACTTCTGAGGGTTAGTGGTCAGAAGTAACTTTTATACTCCCTTTTTTTTTTTTCTTTCTTATCTCTTCAAGGTTAGTGAAATGGTAAAAAAGCTGTACGTGGCTTCAACATCAACCTTCGTTGTAGACCTCATGAATGAACTTGTTGAAAAGTTCTGTAGATGCCGCAAATGGTCCGGTCGGCAAACTTTTGTCTTCATTTGCCAGGTGAGGTGTCTTTTTTTTCATCCTATGGGGTTTTGGTGGGATGGTGGTATTAAGGGGAGAGAACAACTGGAACTCCTCAGCCGTCTATCGACACTATTCTCCTGAACATTTGAGAACTTTGTTTCTGAGGAGATAGGTTTCATGGCTTCTTTCTTCAGTGTTGCTCCAACACCAGCTCGCGTGCGCCTTTAGCTGAGCATATTAACTTCAGGCTGTCAGATCTGATGTTGAGTATAAAAGACAAGCGTAGCAAAATAATCCCCGAGTTGGGAAGCTGCTATGTTCCTCAGCATGAAGTGAGGTTTTTGGAATATGCTGTTGCAGTCTGCCACTCTTTTGGGTTACCCTTTAGAAATCAAGTGCTAGGAGTTGTCTGTACCTCCTTAGTCAGCTGGTGCAGCTTGGTCAAAAACGGTATTCTCAGCAAGAAGAGTTGAAACTAGCATTGTGCTGTATTTTTAAAACTTTGCGGGTGCTACCTACTGTATTCATGCTATGAAGGCAGTCAGGTCTGCCAGCTCCGATTATGTGTTGGGATTTTACCTTCACTGTGCTAACATCTAAATGAAATTGTTACTGTCTTCCTGCCAGACTATCAGTGAAGATGACTGCCTGCCCATGGACCAGTTTGCTGTGCATCTGTTGCCACACTTACTACACTTGGCATCGGACAGGGTTCCAAATGTTCGTGTCCTGCTTGCGAAAACGTTGAAGCAAACCCTTCTAGAGAAAGGTTAGTGGTGAGAAAGAGTTGTAGTGGTCTGCCTTGCCTACCTTTTGGTCCTTCCACTTTCCTTCAGTCAGCTGGGAAAGAAGGAACAACATCAGATGTGGGTTCTTTCTTTTATAGTGTCCTTGCTGTGGAATGTTACCTTGGCTGACATAAACCGTAAACCTCACTGTGGTATCAGAGCTGCTGTTGTGTAACGCTGGGGAAATTGAGGTCTTGCTCATATGCCAGCATCTTCTTTTGGTACCATTTTCCCTGAATGAGCCAGTTCGGAGAGCTGTCATCAGGGCACAGAAAGCACAGATTAACAACTAAGCTACTGTGAAGTTGTTGAGAAGTGCTTTTTTTTTTAAAAAAAAAAAAAAAGTCTGATGTTCTGTGTAATAAGGATAAAGAGAAGTCCTGCCATACAAATCCACCATCTCTTTTCTCACTGGAGGAGAATAGACGGCTGCTCTTCGGTTTTTATATTTTATGGTAGCAGTGGGAAGGAAGTTTCTCTGGAGTCTCTTCAGGGAAATTAGACATGTAACTTCCAAACTGGAGACTGCTTAGGAGAGCATTCCCAGTGCATAACAGATGCCAGAAGAGTCAGCAGTGCTCGGATTCCAAAGCACTGTAAAGGAATAAATAGCATTAGAAATAGTATGCTGTTTTTTGTAAACCAGCAGTGTACGTACTTGGAATACCTCATCCAGTTCTGGTGGCTTTTTTCCTCAAAACCATACACTGGCTTGGGGACTGCTGTTTGTAGCACGGAAAGGGTGAAGCAAAATGCAAAGTGTTCAAAACACCAGGCAGCACAAAGGATGGCAACACTGAGGATGCCAACGCAGCGAGAACCAGGCTGTTGCTGGCTGCCTTGTGCCTGCTGGAGCCTCTCAGCAAGCATATGTAGACAGTTCAGATGGATCAGCTGACATGCTGTAATTTGTCCTCTGATAACTGTGCCAAGGCTGTCACTGTCCTTCCTGTGATTATGTCGTATTGGTGGTTTTGTTCTTGTGATTTTCACGTTGAGGGTCCCAGAGCTGGATGCTGTACTCCATTTGGGGTCTCACAAGAGCAGAGTAGAGGGAAAGAATCGCCTGCCTTGGGCTTTACTGGTCACGCTTCTTTTTATGCAGCCCAGGGTCCATGGCTTTCTGGGCTGCAAGTGCACATTGTTGGCTCATGCTGAGCTTCTTATCAGTCAGTACCCCCAAGTCCTTCTCCTCAGGGCTGCTATCAGTCCACTCATCACCCAGCCTGTATCCATGTTTGGGATTTCCCTGACCCAGGTGCAGGACCTTGCACTTGACCTTGTTGAACTCCATGAGGTTGGCAGTGGCCCACCTCTCCAGGCTGTCCAGGTCCCTCTGGATGGCATCCCTTCCCTCCAGCGTGTCGACTGTGTCCAACAGCTTGGTGCTGTCAGCAAACTGGCTGAGGGTGCACTCGATGCCATCATCCATGTCACGGACAAAGGTGTGAAACAGCACAGGCCCCAACACCGATCCCACCTTTATTCCCCACCTGGATGGCATGTCCCCATTCTGCATTGCCACTGAGTCAGCTTATAACGCGGGTAGGCCCTGCCTCAGAGGTGTGTTTGATGAGGGATGGTGGGTAGATTGTGAAAGGCAGATTTAAAAAGTAAGTTCGGAAGTTTTTAAACCTCAGATCTAAATTGCCCTTCCCATGAGCCGTTTGTAGTGATGCTGCTTTTATGCACTTTGCGCCGCGTAGTTCACGAGAGCTGCCAGAGGTTGGAGCTTCTTCCACTCTTCTTTCACATTATCTTGGTTTTATTGTTTGATGATTATGCAGCAGGCTTGCCAGTGAAACAGTGGCACGGCCGTAGGTTTGCGATGCCTTCCCTCCACCACAAATATAAGCGCACTCCTCCCGAGTCTCTTGCAGGTTTTTTATTCCTCTTTGGTCATGCAGTCTGTCACGCTTACTTTTGTACTGAAGTGCCATAGAAATCCTGTTAGAACAGCTGTGCTGTGAAACGTGGGGGTTAAGTGAATCCATAGGTACACGCAGGAGTTACCGTGTGCCCGCCCAGCTATTCCAGCTTGTCTGTACGTGGGCGCCGTCTCCTGAGGTGTTGAGCCTCCTGCCGCGTTCTGCGTTGAAGCATCTTCCGTCTTTCCCTCCTGTGACTCCTGTGCATTTTCTCTCTTACAGAGTACTTCCTGAATTCCGCCAACTCCCATCAGGAAGCTGTGGAACAAACGATCATGGCGCTTCAAATGGATGATGACAGCGATGTCAAATATTTTGCAAGCATCCACCCTGCCAGTACCAAAATTGCCGATGATGCCATGAGCACGGCTTCGTCAACTTATTAACAAGTTCTGAATGTTGCTATAATTAAAACAAACAAACAAACTGTCCTCAGTTGCTTCTGAAATGGTTGATCTAGGACAACCTCTTTGGAAGGAGGGAGCTCTTGCCAGACCTAACAGGTGGATGTTACCTAGGCCTGATACCAGGGATTTTATTTAAGTCAAGAAAAAGTAAACATACCTGTGTCAGCTTGACTTTAGAAAAACACTGCTCAGAGGATTATTCATGCCACCGAAGCCTTAAATCTTCTGTCTTCCTGAACAAATGAAACTTGAATTGGCAGACCATTTTCATTGTAGAAAGGATGTGATTTCCAGAGACCTGCATTGTTTCTCCTGAGGAGTTAACTTAGCAAGTGTTTTCTGTAGCAACCGATAGACGAAATGGCCAGAAAGGCAAATTTACACCAGGATGCGTGAGACCTCCAGTATTAGCGCTAAAATTTTACATCGTTCAAGGACTTGATTTGTGTGCAGCTGGGCACACCCGTACGCGGGCATAGCTTTCGTGTTTGTAAATGGGGGAAAGTAGAAATTGGGATTTCTCCTAAGGGCTCAGTGCTAACACTAAACTAGAATTTGATTTTAATCCTTAAATGCAGCATATTGCTGTACCCATTAGCAGAAAACTTTGCTGAGTACCTGTGTCCTAATTATTTTCATGCTGGTCATGACCTAAAGGAAATTTATTAGCACATGTACTTTACGTCAGGTATTTTTAACTTGATCATGATCAGCTCTGAGGTGCAACTTTTTTCTTCATATACTGTACATATCTGTGAGCCTCCTTGGAGTGCTGCGGTCTTTAATCATGTTGTTTAAAGCTGTTGTGATACAAGTTGTTCTCTACTTGTCCAAATAAAATTTATTAATAAGATTGAAAGCAATCTTGTGACCTTTTTAAGACATTAAAAAGAATAAGTTTGAAATTCAAGTGGCCTTTTCTTAGTACTTTACACCTTGACAGCTGTTGCAGGGGGAAGAGGTTTGCGTAACGATGTCAGGTGAAGGACTTTGCATTTTGAGATGGAATATACTACAGCACAGATGTGCAAACACTGTGTTTGAGGTCGATAGGTTTCTCTTTCGGGCATCTCGGTTGTGCTTGGGAACCTCTCGCTGCAGCGTGACATGGCATCTCTTCTGAATTGAGTCTGAATATCCACCTCAGTCCGGTCTTGCAGAAAACCGTGAGCTCCAACTGCCCTTAATCCACCTTCGGTCCGTGAAAGGCTTTCATTTCCTCTCACTGGAAACGACTGACGCAGGATCTCCCTCTGTGTCTTCCAGGGGCAGCTTGCTCACATCACCTTTCCTCCAGCCTGCCGAACCCGAGGCGCGCGAAGCCTGGTTTCCTGCGGAGGTAGAAGTGGCTGTGGCAGCTTATCTCCGGTGTGTTTTGGCAGAACGTTTCCAGCCGCAAGTCCGGTGCCTGGTAGCCTGGCAGTTCAGCCTCAGGCAGGTGGCTCTTTTTACCTGTTTTCTTGAGAAAATAGGAATATTTCTTGGGAAATAGGAAGTAGTTTTCTTAAAAACTTGTGCAGTTTCTTCTCTAGAAAGTTGCTATTTGCTCCCCAAAGGCCTGCTTTTCTACTTCTGAGCATGCCCGTGGAGGTGGCCAAGATAGAGACTCATCTCTGTCTGCCTCGAAGCTTGGTAGGTTTGCGGGTTTTGGGGTTGGTTTGATTTTTTTTTTTAATTATGCTTTTTTAGGGTTGGAGTTCGGGTTTTTGGTTTCCTTTGGGGTTTTAATTTAGTGTTTTCTTTTCCTAGTCCCTTTTTCTTTTCAAAATCAGCTTAAAATTTGAAAAGGCAACTGTATGCCCAGGTCAGAAGTTCCTGTAGTATAGGTGATGTTCTCATCAGGTTTCCTGTTCTCCTGTAGATCCTCAGAAACCTGTCCCTAGGGACCTAGGCAGTGGGACAGCAGATTGTCAGCAGGGAGCTCTTCAGGCAGGACGATTGCTGAGCTCTCCCCGCTGCCATGCGGAGAACAAGTAGATGTAACTAGTCCTCTCCCAGGCCACGTGATTCCCGATTTGGAAAGAGGCATGGAAGTTCAGTTGACTTCTGCATTTTGTTCAGGGTACGTAAATCCCTTCGTCTCTTTGTTGCCATAAAGGTGTAGTAATGACGGTTGAATTGTAGCTGAGTCAAGTGTGCAGTTCCTGAGGTGACGGGATCAGCTCTTCGGTCAGGCCAGAGGATGCTTCTGGTCGTCTCCTAACTGTGAAAGGAGTGTGGTGTTTGCTGGGGGGGTATTGGGACCTAAAAGAAATCCTAGTGTTTGGAGTCCAGAATCACAGAATGGTTAGGGTTGGAAGGGACCTTAAAGACCATCTAGTTCCAACCCCCCTGCCATGGGCAGGGACACCTTCCACTAGACCAGGAATGAACGTGTCCCAGCCTCATTCCATTGCTGTACTAATGTACTGTTCCACTAGTCCAGAAAATGCAGCAGCCTGTCTGATCCCTTTCGGTATTTTCTGGTTATTTAAGGGTAAGACACCTTGGAGTTGAAAAATGAGACGGATCTTCCAGATGCTTTACTTCTCTCTGGTCTGTATTTCATCAGTACTGGTGCAGGACTGTGCATCAGGGAGAGTTGGAGGCTTTTCCTAAGGAAGACGCTGTGTTTTCAGTTGCAGAGTGCTTGAATTCCCTGACAGGTAACAAAGGTCACCTTTGGGGAAGATGAGAAATTACCAGTCTTTCTCCTTTTTCCTTCACCCAACACGTCATGGATCTGCCCTCCACTTTTCTGCTTCGTTTGGGGATTCCCAAGAAGTGAAAGGGAAGGAAAGACTGACTTCGCTCAGCGTTGCCCAAGAGCATTTGATTTACAGCCTGAGGGATGCGGTCCCCGTTGCTTAACTCCAGTAGGGAGTTTCCTCGTGCTGGCAGTGGTAGCGGCGTCAGTAATTCCAGCTTCACCCTATCCCGAAGGGCATGGGGCTTGTGGACATGTGCGTCTCCATTCCCAGGGGTGAAAAAAGGAGCTGTTTTTCCTGAAAGGGGGGTAGTGTCTGGGAAGGCTGGCCGAAGATCCCAGTGAATTTCCTCGCGTGTCTCCCCTGGAGAAAGATTCGAGGTTTGTGTCTCAATTCCTCTCCCTTTTGGTCAGGATTTCTTGAGCAGGAAGTGAGGTGGCTCCCGAATGGTCTGCGGTTTCCAAAAGCTGTATCGCAGCTCTGCCCCCGCCACCTTGGTAGAACACCAAAGTTTCCACTGTTCTCCATGGAATCTCTTGGGTCGCTCATCTTGGAGCTTCTCCATGGGAGATCCCTTTCTTCCCGAGTCCTGGTTACAGCACTGTCTGCTGTTCACCACGGGTTCCCGGTCTTGGGCTGTTGACCCATCAGGATCTGGAGGGGCCGTTTCCTCGCCACGCTTTCCTGCAGATTTCCTGCCAGTAGAACTGGGAAATGTCTGGATCCCTCTAGAGGGCGGTTTGTTTTTAACCAAGACGTGACCGACGCTTGCTGGTTTGAATGTCCCGGCTGGCTGCCGTCTGAGTTCCTGGCCCCGTGGCGGAGATGCTGAGTTGTCAGGACGGCAGAAGAGCGGGCGGGTTTCAGCCCAGCTGAAATCGGCGTTTGCGTGGCCTCGGCGACCCTCCTGAGCGGGAGGGGGTCTGGCAGGGATGGTTTTCGTCTTCAGTCGATGACTCTCGCCCCTTTTCCTCTGCAGTTGGGGTTCAGAGGTGGCTGGTTGGAACTGGAAGCGGAAGGGGAGAACAGTGAAGCCTGTCCTGTGGCTCAGGCACACACACCTTGAACTCCTTCCCCTTGGCAGGGTCTCCTCTTGCTCCCTTTGGTGTGGAAACTTGGGTGCAGCACACGTGTCCCCTCACCCCATTTCAGCTGGGGCCTCTTTCTCCTTCAGGGTGGGAAGAGGAGTCTGGGAGAGGTGGGGGGGCAAAAGCTGGTTCTGTACCCCGCTCCTCCTCTCCTGTCGGCTCTCCCCTCTCCGACACTGATGGGGAAAGGCTCCACTTCCCACCTGTGCTGCTGTTCAGACAGCATGGAAAGTAGGTTTAAAGGGATTCATTCCCCCAGCAGGGAAGAGGGATTTGGGAAGGGCCAAGCTGCTGAGCCCTGCCTGGTGGAGGGTTGGTCTCTCCGTGTGTTCCTGCTTTGGAGGAGGAAGCAGCCCTGACCGGAAGCTGGGGAGCAGCGCCCAGGCGTCAGCTGACAAGTCCAAAGGACTTCTGAGGATCAGCATTGGATGTTTTGGGATGCAGCGACCTTTGGTCTTGGCCTTTTTCGTGCTGTCTGCCCCCCTCTGTTCCCGGTAGGCTCCCCTTTTGGATACAGCTAGGAGTTGGAGGAGGGCTGGTGGCTACTGTTACGGCTCTGGTGTAGCCAGAGGGTGCGGCCAGGGCAGCCGGCAGCGCGGGAGCCCTAGCATCCCTCTGCTGACAACTCCGGTGTTTCCCAGCGCAGGTGGGAATCCTTCCAGTGCGTGGGAGTGGGGTTGGCTGGTTAAAACCCTCTTTTGCAGCGTGACCCCTGGCCGGTGGCAGGGCTCTTTTCCCAGGGCGCCGAGGTGGTCGGCAGAACAAGAACCGAGCCAGCAGCAGCCCGTTGTGTCCGAGTGGGTGGGCAGCGGAAACACTGGCGCTGAGCCGGAGGCACGGAGTGACCCAGGGGTTGCTTCTGACAGGGCATCCACCTGGGCAGCAGGATGGAGGAGCAGCTGGGGCTCGGCCCTGGGACAGGAGTGGGGAGGGACAGCCGCTTTCTGGTACGGAGCACAGTGCCGCTGTCGGAGCGTGCCTTGAAGAACACTGCCGAGATCTCGTGCTGTCGGATACGTGCCGTGTTTGGCGCGGGGGAGGCGTTCTGCCCTCTGCAGACGGAGCCCCGAGGCAGAGGCGCGTGCTGAGGAAAGAAAACCTTGACGGACGAAGCGCGGTCCGACCCGTCGGTGGCAGAGATTCGGGCTGGTGCTCCCAGTTACAGTTCTTGTGGATGTGACTGAAGGAGCACGGTCTGACGTGGTTGGGTGTGAAGTTCTTGGCTTCCGGAAAGAGCCTTTGGAAATCAGACTTGGCTCGTTGATGCTGATGGGACGCAGAGGTGTAAAGGAATCCTCTGGGTGCTGGTACCAGGATGCCTGGATGGAGGAAGAAGCGTGCTGTGCGGTGGTCCTTCTGTCACCGTAAAGGAGTTTCTGGAAGCCCGTGCGGTTCCCTGTAGGATGATACCTGCACCCTGGAGGAAACCTTTCAGGACCACACCGGCACTGTCAGCTTCCGTGAGAAGGGAGCTGAGCCAGCCTTGGAAATGTGGCGCAGACAGCGCAGAGCCCGTGAGAGCTGGAAGGCTGGCTGGAATCCTGCAAGGTGTTTTCAGCAGGTTAGGGTGTGATCCGGGAGGACTACTGCTCAGTCTTTAGGTTTTAGCTACCTTTCCCTAAATAAAAGAACCCCCCCGACCCCGTTCACCCGTGGGTGCAGCAGTGGCCTTGAGGCGGCTGCATTTCACAGATTTTTTTCTTCCCCGGGAGGAGGAAGCCCACCTGGCGTGTGGGACGCCGGGAGCCGTAGGGTTGCAGCACCTCAGCAAGTTGGGGGTGCAAAAGCCGTCACCTCTCCAGGCGGATGCGAGCGACCTGCTGCCGGCAAACCCCAGGTTGGTGTCCTGATCAGTGTTGCAGTCCCTGTGATGCCTTCGTACGGTGCTACTTGACGCGATCCTGTCCCGGCCTTGGGGGGGCAAGGACAGTAAAAACGGGGCACGTGGTCGTCCCCTGCCCCTTCTCCGAGTAACGGGCTGCGGGGGGAGCACCCAGATGTTCACAGGGGAGGTTGGTGCTGTGATGGCCCGAGTGCGGCAGCGCGCGGGTTTCCTGGGAAGGCGCTTGGGATCGATAAGGCAGCTTATAAAGCGACCTGAAGGACAGGCTGAGACTGGGGGGGTCGCTCACCGCTTCGTTTGAGACGAGCTTTCGCTTTCTCGGCTGTTGGCAGCCACCGCAGGCGGCCTTTGACGTCACTGCTGCTGGCCTGGCTTCCGCACCACGGGCACTGGGGTGATGCTCCTGACCCCTCTGGGGGAGGCACCGACCCCGGCTCTAGCCAGGGGGTGCCTCTTCCCCCGGCTCGGAGGCTGTCGCTGCCTGAGCCACTTGCCCCGGGGCTTGCCTGGGGGCTGCTACGGCTCACTCTGAGGGTTCTAACTCCGGGACGGTCCTCGATAGCTCTGTGATCACCGTCTGATGAGAGACTGAATAAAGGGGATGGTCTGTACCTCCGTGGCCGAAATCTCTGGTAGTGATAGGGAAGGAAAGTCTTAAAAACCCTTAATTTGATCAAAGGGAACTCCATCTCCAGCTGCACGGGGGAAGCTTGGCGTGACGTTCAGCTGCAGACTGTGCGCTTCCCGAGGAGAGCGATTTTGGGAAGCCCAAATGAATTTTTCAGGGGAATGTTCTCAGCTACCCAAGAGGAGCAAAAACCCTTGGCATCAGAAAACAGTACCTTAGGAAGCAGATAACTTGGAAACCACTTTCAAATGGCTGTTGAATTTATTTGCTTGATAAATACAATCCCAACAAAATTAGAAGTTAACCAATATTAAGAGATTCGTCTGAAGAACATTAGAAAAACCCACGACAATCCGAGAGGAATCAGTGTGAATCGAACGAACAGAAGGCTTAAGTATTGCCAGCGGGTAGAAAATGTGCGTCAGGAGGGCGAGGGAGAACGCTGCAGTTCACGTTTGTCATCTGACTGTGTTTTCTGTGTCTATAAACTACTTCTTTTCCTCAAATTTTAAAAAAATAGCGTGCTGTTTTCTCTAACATATCAAAGCGCTGTATTTGTACAAAACCAAATCATGGCCAAGGATTCACAACAGTGCAATGGGTACAGGATCCAACCCCATCCAGCAGGCGCCGAGCGCAGACACCCGGGTCGGAGAGGAGCCCCTCCGTGCCCTTCGCCGTCCCCGCGCCGAGGGACGGAAGCAGTAAAACAGCCAAGCCAAAAGCAGCTCCCGGAGGTGGGTGGATTTTTGATCAGCAAGGAAGAG
>NW_010242965.1:7258-8460 GCF_000690775.1 Eurypyga helias | reverse complement strand
TGGGGGCCAGCCCCCCGCCGCGGCTCCTCAGGCTCGCTGGACAGCAGGCTCCGGCAGCGGGGAAGGCTGTATTGCTCGGTCGGGCGGATCTAGCGTAGTGACATAACCCATCCCCCGTCACCGCTTTTCCCTGGGGGCCGAAACCCTTCGAGCGGGTGAGGGGGATGCTCCCGGCCGTGCGGCAGCAGTGCGCACAGCCTGTTGTACGCAGGTGCAGGGACGGTGGGTTGGGAAAGGGTGAGAGCGGGTTACTGACATGGCTCCGGGACACTGCCAGCTCCCGCTGGGAGTTTCCATCGCCCAGGGACAGAGGTAGCACCCCTGGCAGTACAGCTGAAGGGCGTGTCAGGTACCCCCCATCTCCCAGGGCGAGGTTACAGCTCCCTTGCATCCGGTTGGCATCAGAAAGGTGTCGAAGGCACGAGCAAGAGGTGACCGACGGGGTTAACAAGCAGAGAGGGCGGTGAGTGAGGACGAAGAGATTCACAAGGCAAAGTAAGTACGGAGTGTGGGTGGGGTTTTTGTTTATTGACTGAAAACGGGATCTTCCACTTTCGCTCCAGTGAACGTAAATAATGATGATTTTGGTTCAAAAATAAAACTGTTACTGAATTATTTTAAATTACCTGAAGGAAACCGGTCTGGAAATCATCTGATACTAACTGGAAACATCTTCGGGCCTCTCCAAACTCACCGGAGGCTGATGAGCAGAAGCCACAAGTACCAGAGACAGAAGTCTCCAGGGCTTAAACTAAGTGTTTCTTTACAGAATGTACACAGCCAGCAATGATTTGTGCAGTGTGACCCAAATTACAGTAATTTGCACAGTTCGGTCGACTTTATGCATATCCAAGGAGCCTGATCAAATGGGAGTTTCTTTCCGGTCTTTACTCGGCGATGGCTTGACTTGCTGCTCCTTGCTGGCTTTTGGCTGCTCTTTGGCTGCTTTCGTCTCTGGGACAGTGTCTCTCTGCTGCTGCGGCACGCCCCCGCGCTTCTCCTGCCCCTCCTCTTCCTGCACCTGCTGCTCCGATTTGGCTCGCTGCAGCAGCCGGAGCTGCACCCGCAGTTCGATGATGGCCTCTCGCTCCTCGTGAATCGCCTGGTTCAGGTGATTGTTCTTGATCTTGGAAGTGAGGAAAAGAAGCGTCAGGGCTCCTGCTGACAAAGGGCGGCCGTAGCGATGGGGGGCGTCAGGCACC
>NW_010242965.1:6870-7245 GCF_000690775.1 Eurypyga helias | reverse complement strand
ACCAACCCCGGCGGCAACCCGGCAGCCAATGGACGTGGGTGTTGCCTGCGCGTGCTGACGCCTCGGCGCAGGCTCCGTGGAGCGAGCGCACAGAGGTAAGCGTAGCCGTTGGCACTTGGCCTCAAACCTTACCTCCAGCTCCTCGTTCTGCCTCTGCAAATCTTCCAGGATGACCTGCAGCTCCTCCTCGTCTTCGCTCTCGCTTTCACTCTCAGAGGAATACTCCTCGGTCTCGCTGCGGCCGTGCTGCTGGCGACTGAAAGAGCAACGAGACTCCCCTTAAACGCTTCCCTGAGTCTGTCGGACCCATGAAAGGTCTAAATTTGCCAAGACAGCAGTAACACAAGGCGGCTCCCAAACATGATGTTCGTAAGG
>NW_010242965.1:0-6838 GCF_000690775.1 Eurypyga helias | reverse complement strand
GCCTGTCCTTCTAGTCCCGGAGTCGGGCCTGGCACGGGATCCCACGAGAGCGGGCGCACTCTCTCTTACCTCTGTATTTCCGCTATTTCTGCTCGAAGGCGATCTATTTCTTCCTTCTCTGAGGCAATCTGTCTCCGCAGAAACTGCTCCATGGCCAGCAGTTCTTCTTGTTCCGTTAAAATCTCATTCTCCTGCAAGGATCAATCAGTTCGCTTAAAGCCCTGATTTATGTCCCGCAGATACACACCCCAAGCGTGCCCCAGGACGCGGCGAGGCGAAGCCGGTCTCGGAAACGCTTCCGGCAGATGTGCTTCGTGTGCCTGCTTCCGGTGCCGACCCATCAAGACCTCAAAGCAAATGGAAGTTCAACGCGTCTCGTGTTTCCGAAAGCGGGGGAAGAAGGAAGCGCCGGCAGACCGAGAGGCACATGCCTGCCACCTACCTGGGCAAGCAGAATGTTGATGACTTCTTCGTTCTCATTCATCTCTTCTTTGGAGACGTCCTCCTTCGAAAGGCTCGCGATTTCCTGGGCAATCTTGGTCTCGCACTCCTGCCAGAGAAAGAGAACCTTTAAAGGGCACCTTCCCCGTCACTGCCTACTGTCAGAGAGAACTTGCTGAAGGTATTGGAGGAAAAGTCTCCAGTAGAAAGGGCTGAAAGGTGGTTGCATCTATGTGGGTGCCTGTGCATTGTTGGGAGTTAGGGAACGTTGTTCCAAGGGGTATGAACAGTATGAATACAGGTAGCTGTTCCACCCAGGGAACAACATCCCGGCTACAAGCGTAGCAGACTACGCTTACGCTTCCGAAAAGGAGTGGATCCTTTTCCTACTGAGCCCGCAGAAGCACCGTACGTGCATACGCGCACCCCTCTCTCCCTGTCCATCTGTGTCTTGGGAGCACACAGAAGAGTGTGTTTCCTCAGGCATTTCCAGGTGACACAGCTCTATGAGCTCATGAGTGGCCCAGTTTTCCCTAAAAATGCCTTTCTGTTCTCATACTCCAAAGGTCTGTAACTGGAGTTACTTAGGATGATATCAGACGTGATGCAGAGCCGATTCCAGAAAGTCTTGTCTTGTTTCTCCTCAGCCTTTTCAAGCTAAAACTCCCCGAGATGAATGAAACCCGAGTGCGCAGAAAGAAACTTGTGATGCAACTCCTCGGTGGCACCCATCCCTTCTGAACCCCAACTGTGACCCAGGGAATACCGTCCCTCTAGGCTGGTCACATCCTCAGCGTTCACGCTGGCGAAGAACAGCCCCAATTCCATGGCCATGGAGCCCTCTCTCATGGATGGTGTTTTCAATGGGAAGATTAAACGATGGGGCTGAACGACTCTCCCCAGGAAACGAATCACTGACAGTCATGAAACTTCAGGAAGAACTGGCACAGTTACAAATACCCCAGGTAAGTTTCATCTGTGATTTGGATGTTTGGCCAATAAATACACAAGTTACCTACCTGTCTCTTTGCTTCTCTTAGTTTCCTCTTCAGAGCTGTTAAAATTCTTTGCACCTCCCAGAGTCTCTCTTCTTTGGATAAGTCTTTTATCCCTGCCTGCAAGTCTCTGTGTAAACAGTTCAGTAGGAACTCCTGGAAATAATGCCAAAGAAATTAGTGCCTCGAATTGATCACAGCAGAGCAGACCGAGGAGAAAAACCGTTCTGGCTGCCAAAGCTTGACACGTAACGTATGCTCAGCCCGTGACATAGAGCCACCTGCGTTTACAAAACCAGCATCAGAGAAGGGTTTGGGTTGGAATGTGTTCCAAACCTTCCTCCCACCGTCCAAGTACTGAACGAGCTGTCAGCAGCTTAGGAGAACACGCTGCTGCCCGCACGAAAGCCAGGGCAAAGACAGACAGTGAAGGAATTGCCAACCTGTCGCCTGATTTCTTCTTTGATGCTTTCTTGCGTTTCTGGAAGTGCTGGCATCGTCGCCATGTTTGACCAGCGGAGAGGTTTTGTCACCGGCTTGAGGGTCACATTCCCAAAGAACTCTTGGACGTGCGTAAAAAACACGTACAGGACACGGTTGCTGATCTGCAAAGAGAGGGCAGGGCAGACAGAAGGCTGCTGAGGCAAATCTGTACACAGATTTGACAGAAGGCTGCTGAGGCAAATCTGTTCACGTCACCTTTACAGAGCAGCCTTCAGAATGCCTTTCTGCCCGTCCCCACGGGGATGAACATCCCCATTAGAAACGCCACTTCAACCACCCACTGCTGCCCCTGCGGAATCACTTGGCCCTCTCTTTCACCCGTGTCTCTGAGGCACTTGATGCAGCAGATAAGATTTAATCGGCAGAAAAAGTAGTTTGAACGGGTCTGCTGCTGTATTTTTCCTCGTTTCAACAAGAGATGGAAGTAAATGCTGATTCTGATACTCCACCTTCCATTAGAATTCAAAAATCAACCCTGAAAGGTTGGAGTTCTGTCACTGCCTGCACTTTAAAATCTACATAAGAACAGACCCCCATCGGGCCTGCACCCTTTTACACTGATCGTTACTTCTGTTATTTGCTGGGAAGTGGCCGGCGCAGCAGAGCCAAGAACAATACCCGGCCCTTTTCCTACTGGGCCTTGGCACTTCATTATAAAGCCAGGCTTTTCTTCTGCGAGACCCACGCCCCGTAACGCCGCCTTTCCGGTACGCACCCAGCCAATTCTGAGCTGTGCTTAAATTAAGTATTTCCAAGATGCTTATTAAGGAATTAATCAATCCAGAAACCACAGAATCTCGCTGGAAAACCAAGTCAGTTGGTTTTCCCCAACTGCAGACACCAAAGCCATTATACCGGAGTCCGCGCTCCTGCCAGGAAGATCCATTTGCAGGACAGAGCCCATTAAAATGAAGCAGCGACAGAGTCTTCACTAGACTTTCACTGAATCAGAAGCCCCAGACGCTGGGTATCTGCAGGGATTACTGGACGAATTCAATGCTGAATTAATTCTGTTCGTGACAGAATGAAACCCCCAACAGCAATCTTTGTTGCAGTCTCACAACAACCCAAGCCCGAGGCCCACAGTGTGGCAGCTCCCACTTTCCCAGCATTTTAGGTTCCTGGGGTATAAGGAGAAGCTGTCATTTAGCTCAATTGTACGGGACAATACCCCTCCCACCGGCAGGAGAGCTCCTACGACGAGCCTGCCTTGGGCCGAGATCCCGCCCTGCGGCACACGTACCTGGACAGTAGGGCTGAGCACTATGGAGATATTCTGGATGTTCATTTTTGTTTCCAGCTCCTTCGCGATAACGTGGTCCATGTGCACAACCAGCCAAGAAATGAGGAGGTGGTTACACTCCGGCAACTCTTTCAGCAACCTCTGGCACTCCTGAACTTTCTCAGCCTCCGTGCTCTTTCCGCAAGCGTCTTCGAAGCGGGGCGTGAGCTCTTTGGTAAGCAAGTTTTCTGGCAGTTCTCGCAGGTACTGTTTCAGCAAGCTGGCTACTGTATTTGGCTCGTATTCTTCCAGGTTGGGAGATTCTTCTCGGTCATAGGCTGCTTTTAGCTCATCAACTTTTGATTTTATTCCTTAAAATATTTAGATCAAGAATTAAGAGAAATCTTCAACCGTAAACGCGTAATAGTTACAATTTTCTACTTTTTTGGTTTCTGAGACGCGTTCATTTCGCCTCTCCTTACAACCTAAGCTAGGAGGTTACCCACGTGTAACAAAGCTCAGGTCCCGACTCAAAAATCAGGTGATGGCTGCTGCTAAAAGCACCGACTCCTACTGCGAAGCGAAACCACGGCACCGCCGAAGCTCTTGCGTGGGAACCGGCACCAGCGTTCCCTTGCACGGCGGAGCATGAAGCAGGGCGAGGAGGGGCAGGGGAACAAGGCGGCCGACCGCGTGTTTGCACTCAGCGTCCAGGATGCAGCCCTAAGCCCAGCAGCAAGTAACGTCATCAACTCAAGCGTCGCGCAACGAGTTCTGCCTACAACAGCTTTCCTCTGCCGAACCCAAACCCCACACTTCTTAGTTCCCAGATTTCCAGCGGGCCACTCCTCCGTGGAGGAATCTCCTCACAAGGGGCTGTCGGGGTGTTAAAACACTGCAATCCTCTCTGAGCTCTCTCAACTTTAACAACCCTACACACACAAGAGGGTGCTACTGTGCTGGAGAACACCTACAAAGCACCAACATGGAATAGGCTTTACAGAAAACACACCTCCCTCCGTGAAAATTCCCAACACACCGTCTCCTGAAAACACGCAACCAGCTTCCGAGAGGCAAGCTGGCAAAACTGCTGAGCTGCTGTGGTATTTCTGCCTGCCTGCCAGGTGCCGCCGCATGAAGGCAGCTTAACAAAGCCTGGGAAACCGCTCTGATTCCCGTCTTACAGCGCTTGGCAGCTCGTCTGCAAATGCTTTTCTGCAAATCCCTTGTCTCACCTGTCCTTGCTCCTCTAAACGTACCCGCAGCATGACAGGAGCTACGGCGCGGAGGCAGTTCACAAACCCAGGGGCCATGTAACGTTTGTGTAAGCTGGTGTTACGCAACAACCAGGGCTGATTAGCTGGCTGCTTTCCTCAGCCCAAGTAGCGAAACTTGGATTTTCTCCTTATTAGTGTATTTGCTCAGAGAAAGGAAGTTTTTCACAGGGGAAAAAAAAGTTATAGCAATGGAAGCAACTGGAAAAAGCAACTCAGTGGGAAGCTTAGGTCATGAAATGGTTATTTTTCATCTTGGCCGTTGTGCATGTCTCGGGCAGAAGTGAAACGTTACAAGCGGGCCCTGCTAACGCCTTTTACCCACAGTTACCGACTTACGACAAAAGGCCAAGCCACGAGACTTTTCACTGCCGCGCGGCAGCGGCCCTGCTGGGGTTTCACACCTGAACTGCGGCTACCCCGTTACCTTTAAAACGAGCGCAGCTGCAAAGGGGGTCTCTAGGTGTCGAAAATGGGAAATACTAAGCGAACTGCAAGTAAAGACCTTAGGAACCTGCACGTCGGTGTGCCCAGAGTACCTGAAACTCTGTAGATGCCTTCGCATTTCATGCCATACTTCTCTACGTAATCTATACATTCACGGAAAACTGCTGGCAGGCGGATGCCATCGTACATCATGGTCCTGTCCACCGCGTCGGCCAAGGGAACGCCAAACACGGGCCTATGACTTGGAACATCCACTTGAGGTATCTCTGTCTCCTGAATTGGCTTTTTCTTTTTCTTCTTCTCTTTCCACTGTTTTACAACATCTGCTGCCGTTAAGTCTTTTGACTTCTTCTCCTTATGCTTCTCTTCCTTATGCTTCTCTTCCTTGTGTTTTTCATCTTTGGGTTTCTCTTTTATTTTAAAATCCTTTTCCTTTTTTTTGGAAAAGCTGGGTTTCTTGAAGACATGTATTCCCTTGGACCGCTTCAACTTTGAAGGGCTTTCAGCTTCGTCACCGGAACTGTCCTCCTGAAATGCAGCATAGCCTTCCGCTGTTAGGCAAAGGGGGAGAAGGCAAGAGGAGAGCCGTTAGGTCGGTTTAGTTTGCAGACAGCACGCTGTAACAGGCGGAGAACAAGGAGTCAGGCATAAGGAGGAGAGAGAAGACACAACGTGAACGGAAACACAGCGGCTGCCTGGCTCTTCAGAAGGTTTTCTTTAGTCGTTACACAGTTCAGTGGACATGGATTAAATCAAGGTTGCGTAATCACACCAAAGATGAGCCACACAGCTCCTCAATGACCCAAACAATGAATACTTTATATACTTACTCGTGATGGCCACATCCATCTTAGGGGCTAGTTTCCCATCTAATAGTCAAGGAAATGCAAAATAAAAACAACTGTCTGGCAACTTCTCTACGTTCCTGTAATCAACAGTATAAGAGTCGCTGTTAAGGATCGTTTACTTCATACACGTAAGTCAAACAAACTAAACTTCAGCCACTTAACTCCCCAGTCCCCTCCCAGAATATTAGCAGTTTTAAGGTAAGCAGGAATTTAATCAAGGTTTAGCCTCAAATAAAATAACAAAAAAGTAAGGCTAAGAACGAAAAAAAGCCCAAGCACACTTACTTTTCCACTAGAGGGATAAAGCGATTCTGGGCACGCTAGTGTAGTGTCTAGCACTACACCTGCCAGCGAAGGCGCCTGTTGGCCTTAAAGCACATACGCGGGACCTTCAAGCAAGTCCGCGGGCAGAGCGCGCTCTGAGCGGCACAACCACGAGTGCCAACCAAGACGTGCACCGGTGCTTTTACTGGCTACGCCTCTGCAGCCGGCCCTGCCTCTCCTCCAGGCGAGGACCAGGAGATCTCAAAAGGCGGATGCCAAACCACCCAACCAAAAAAACAGCCTACAATCAAATCCGACAGCGTACAAACCAACACAACTTCTGAGTCAGCTCACTGTGACGGCACACGCGTGGCCCCCCGCAAGAACAGCCAGCCTGAAACGACATCTTACGTGGTGTTTGTGCCAGCCAGGCCCCCCAGGGCGGTGGGCAGCAAGGCGCTTGCTTCCCCGCCAAGCTGGTGTTACGCAGATCCTTGGAGGCTCTGCCACCACCCACAGGCAGTGCCTCTGTCTGAGCCAGGACATGCACCGACAGCCAAGTGCTCTTCCCGCACAGACAGTTTTGGGTGGTGGAAGATTACCTCCACTGTTTCTCGTGAGAATGAGAGGGGGCTGGCGCTGAGTTTCCAGATGGGGTTCACAGATGTCATTTCCAAACTGAAAGCCAGACCTCTGCCAGGCAGATCCCAGAACGATACGCCCTCTGTCTTTCCTGCTGGGTAGCTCTAACAGCTCCCAGGCCAACAGCACGGCCCCACGCACTGCCCGCATCAGTGCGTCCTCTGGCTCAGTGCGGGGACTGTCGGGGTTTGACTCCGACTA
>NW_010242964.1:0-48959 GCF_000690775.1 Eurypyga helias | reverse complement strand
ACCGCCTCCTCCGCCCCCGGCGGCGCGACACTGCTGAGAAAGCGCGGTTTACGGTTCTGCCGTAAAGCAGTTCGTCCGGAACATCGTTGCTCACCCTTGGAAGGTGAGAGGACATGAACGGGAATGGCGGGAACAAGGCCTTGGAGCTGCTGCGGTCGCTGCCTAGAGTCAGTCTGGCCAACCTAAGGCCCAGTCCAGGCTCCAAAAAGCCGGTAAGTGCCTGCCCCTTGTCGGGAGGCTGGCGGGGGGGGCTTTCCTCCCGCGTGACGGCACCTCGGCAGCAGGCGCGCTTGGCCCTGATGGCGGTTGCCTCGAGAGCTGTCAGAGGGCCTTCGGGAAGGCTGTGGCAGGCCCAGGAGAGTGGCCGAAACAGGCGTGGGAAGGCTGAGGAGTGGGTGACAGTGTTGTGTGTTGGGCCTGTTCTTGTCCTTTGTATGTCTTGTAGCCGGTGTGTATAGCCATTCCTACAGAGAACTGTTTGATGAGCGGCCCTAGCTAAACCTCGGGGCAGTCGTTGGGGGGTGAGAGGGAACAGAAAAAAGTATGGAATACCAAATGTTTATGGGATGGGGTAGTACATTTGAAAAGAGAAGGTTAAAAGACTTAACAAGAAAAGGAGCATAATGCCAGCCCACAATTCTTGTTACTATTGCTTTCTTGAAAACAAACCAAAATGTTCTTTTCCTTGTCTCCTTGTAAAGCAACAGAAGAATAAAGAAAAGAAATGAGCAAAAAAGCCACCTGATCTGGGGGAAATATCAGTGAACAGGAGGATGAGGCTCAAGGGCTAAAGTCATAGAACCAGATAACTGAGAGGGGACTCCAAGCAGAGCTTCTGTGAGAGTGCTCAAGGCTCTGTGGAGATGCTTACAGAGCTGCTGAGTGCAGCATAGTTGTAACCCTGGAAACCTCTGACAAGACAAGAGAATGGAAGTTTTTCCCCCCTGAAGCTGTTGGGGTTCACCTGTCAAGTTACTTCACTTGGAGGTGTGAACACCCAGCTTGGCCAGAGTCAAATGGACCTGGAAGAATAAGCCCTCCACAGGGCTGGAATGATGATTAGTAAGGTTTTTCAAACTAATCCAGGCTCCAAAGTGGTATTTTCAGGTTTAGCATCCAGAAGTTGTGACATAGTCTAGAACCAATGTTTTCCTGATAGTGTTGGTCTCAGGACTTTTTGTTTTTTCAAGATAGCTGTTTGGTTTAGGAAAACACTTTTATTTTGAAAGTAGAGATTTTTGTATGCTCACTGGGTCTTTAGCAACTCCATCTAGGAAATAAGCTTTTTTTTCCTCATGTGACTGCTCACTATTTGCCTTCAGTTAGAATTTGTTAGAGTGACTTCAGTTCTGTTTCTCTGGTATTTTTCTTTTGGTGTCTGACAACCTTATTCTGTGCTTAATTAAGTTCTCAAATAAGCAGATTTAAGAGAATTTGGCTTCATAAACAGAAGCTGCAGGGAAAAAAACCCCCACATGCTTTGATTGGCTCCTCAGGTAATCTGAAAGCTGGTCAGTGTACTGATTACATTCCATTTGTGACCAGATGCTGTCATTGTACTTGTGTTAACTGAAGTCACCGTGTAATCTGGCGTGCGTATGGGCAACTGCCAGAAAGGGTGAGCCAACTGTGCCCTCCCTTCTGTCTCCAGGTGCTCACACCTGCTGTGTATTGTGTACTGCTGCTAGTGGTTGTGTGGTGAGCCAGAGCAGGGAACTAAACCAGCTGAAAACTAATTAGAAAAAATTAGTTGTCATCCAGTTTAATTTCCTGACCTGTTAGCACAGAGCTGGGGGCAAGTCAGCTTTCTTTGGTGGCAGGGGTAGTCTAGTCTAGCATGAAACTGCACTTGAACTCTGTACTACTTACTCGTAATTATTGCAGGTAAGCTGCACAACTTAGGTCAGATTTCAAATATATTGATACATGTTTTTCTGAAGTATGTCTGTGCTGACTTTACTAATATTTCAGCACACATTAAGTGCTCCATAACTTTGGGAAACTTACAGACACAGTAAAGAGCATAAAACATAAAATTTTTCTGTCTTTGTAATATTAGGCTAATAATCAAGTACCATGATGTAACAAGCTTTACTCAACATTCTGTCCTGCAGTTTAACTGCATAGGGTGATTTGTAGGATTAGGGGTGCATGAAGTTTGGCTGAGTGCTGAATACAAAAAAAGAGAAACTGAAGAGGCCTACTGTATTCTCTTTAATAATGAATTATTTACATTATTATTGATCCAACAGTGACTGTGCTGTGACTTAACCAACGTTAGCTTATAAGAAGTACAAATACTGTTTAGAATGTGTTGCTTTACATATCTCCCAGCCTGACTGATTCACGTTGAGGAACACAATGGAAAATTGCAGATGTGTGAATTGTGTTGTGCAGATCTGAGGCTAGTTAGGAACGTGACGTTGCACCTTCCATGTGCGTTCACGCTCCATTGAATGTTAACTTAAATGGGAAAAGCTTTGTAAGACCAAATGGATCCATCAAAGCGCTGCACAGCTGTGATCGTGCCTCTTGGAGCTGAACAGCAAACTCCACCACGTGAAGCACAGCAGCAAGGATTTTGAAGTTTGTGGCTCTGTCTTGTCCCTGACAAAGCATGAAGAAATCGAAGTGAGCCTTAGTGCTGCAAATTCTTTAGTATATTAATTAAATGAAGTCACCTTACACAGGAAAGTTTATTAGTTAGGTCAGAATGAGCTGGCACTGCTTCATTTAATAACGGTCAATCCCAGCTGCTCATTTCCACCCTTGCTTACTGCCTGTTTTGTAATCCTATAGATACTTGCATACCCATGAATTGTACTGAATTGGGGCAACTGACCTGAATTTTAAATTAAAAATAATAACTGACCTGAATTTTAAATTAAAAATAATAATAATAAAAAAATTACCAAGATTTTACCTTTGCTTATGTCTTTGATCCTGTTCACCAGGCACACTGTTCCTGCTGGCACAAGTAGGAGGTGAGGGCAAGAAGATTGCAGAATTGCTACTTTAAAGTGCTCAGGAAACGAATAGCTTAGTATGACAGTCTTAATTTAAAAAATAATAAAGGTGTAAAATACAATCTTCTCTTTTGATTTGTAGTCAGTAGAAATTGCAGCAGTTGCAGACTCTGTAGGAAGTCTGAGTCCGTGAAAAGAATTACATGTGTGCATGGCATATGTAGTCTGGTCCCCTGCCCCTGGAGGTAGAACTGATTTTTTTTTAAAATTTTTTTAAAATATCTTTTTTCATTGTCAGTATGCAGAAACTTTTGAGCACTGGGCAACTTTCTCCTGAAATAGGCAGAAATATCAATAGCTGATTAAGGAAAAAACTAACTTGGAGAGTGCAGGGTCTGAGAGGTAGGATTTAATACTACTATTCCTTTTATTGCAGTATGTGTTCATGTAAACTTTCAGACTCTTTGTGGTCTGCCTAGAGCTGTGCTCTGCCACAATCCCATTAATTGCTTTTCTGACTACTTTTCCCTTTAGAAAAGAACAATCTCTTATTTTTTTCTTCAGGAATCAGCATTTTGGTCAGTTATTTATATCTCTGAAACCTTATGTTTTGTATATACTTATCTCCAAAGTAGTTGACTAAATGTATCATTGATTGTTTTCAAGGAAAAAAGACGTGGCCGTGGAAGATACAGAGGTAGGAAGTGTGGTCGAGGTCACAAAGGAGAAAGACAAAGAGGAAATCGCCCCCGATTAGGCTTCGAGGGTGGTCAAACTCCATTTTACTTGGCCATACCGAAATATGGGTTTAACGAGGGACATAGGTAAGTTTCTTCACATTTACTCAGAAATTAATGGTGTGCTTTTTTGGTCTTTCTCCTGAAGCCAGAATCTAATGTGCCAAAACAGGCCTGACTGAAAATGAGAGATACCTCTTAGGTTGTTACCTTCCTTACCAGCAGAATCTCCCATTTCTTAGGATTTTTTTTTTTAATGAATTCACGTATTTTCTGTTGTTTTGCAGCTCTGCTTATGTACCCTTTTTTTTTTTTTTTCAATGATCCCTCCTATGCAGCAGGCTCCCCTTCCTCCGAGAACTGAGTGCATTTCTCCTCTGAGACCGCTCCTCCATATGCCCGTGTTCTCTCTTTGCCTGTCTGCTCAGCGGATAACTTACTGACCTTACTGGGAACAGTGCCATTGATTCCAGTGAGGATGTTGGGCATGGAAGTGTAATCCAAAGCCTCGCTTTGTTATTTCTCTTCCCTTTATTCACCTCAAGCTCTGATCTGCTGCTAGCCAAACAATTCTGCTTCTCTTCATGATTCTGCTTTTTTAGCCCTGCAACACTGCTGACTTTGTCTGTCTGTGCTCCATCTTTTCCATCCAGGATCTCAGCAAGCTCTTTAATATTGGATCTACTGGATGAGGCCATTAAGTTCTCTTTCACCATTGTTCACCTCAGGCATTCTGCCTTGTTTGACAATCCTGTCCTCTTTTCACATTCTGCTTGTTTGTGCTATGTCCCTCTTCCAGCTTTTCAATGTTTTATAATTATTCTTCTAACATGTCTTTTCTCCAGTCACTGTTCTTCGCTGGAGAGCTGTATGCCAGTGTTCTAATAATTTCCTTCACTTATATTGACAATTACAAAATCTTGATTTTTAAAGTTTGTTGTTGTTTAAAGCTGGTTTTGTTTCCTAAGGTAGCATGTATGTTACCTGGGTCACTAACCCTTTTGTTGCTTGTAGGTATGGTCATGAAAATTTCTGTACCCACACGATGCTGTTACAGGCAGTAGTAGCAGAAACATGCCACACCGAGCAGACAATCCAAGAATGAAGAGACTAGCATGTCTTTGTGAATTGTTAAAACTTGCAGTTTGATTTCATGTTTCGTTTGCTGATACAACTTCATCAGATAGCTGTTCATATTTCCATTCTTTATGCATGCAGTATAACTTACAGACCTGTCCTGGTTATTAAAGGTTTTCTCTGTGAATCTTAACTCATTCTGCAGTGTAATTCAAATTCTGTTTTCAAGTACTGTCATTTCCTCCTGTTTGCTTAATTTATTATAAGAGTAAATGAGAAACACTTTCAGTAGCTGAAGACAGAGTGTAGATCTGCAGTCCTATGAAGGAAGTGCTGCAGAATGCAAACACTGAGCTTCTTACGTTAACAGTGGTCGCAAGTTCATGAATAACCAACAACAAACCTCCAAGTTTCTGCAGTGATAAGAAATGAATAGGGTAATTCTGCTTCCACCTGACAGCATGTGGAAACAAAAAGTACTCTGTAATTTCTTTTCAACGTTGTTAGCAAAATTTCAGTTTGAGGCTATTGTAAACGTTTTTCTAGTGAACATTGTCAGTGCACTTGGGAGACGCTATCGTGGCAGGATGGGAGCATGCTGAACAATGTCTCTGCCTGTTTATCTTCACCTCACCCTCCTTTCTGTCTGCAGTGATGTTCCTCCTCTTGAACTTTTGCTCTGATGGGAACTGTCTGACAGCGCAAATTCCGTTGCTTTTCTTCCTTACTCAGCTTGCCAGTAACAGAGATGAGCTGCTTCTCAGTCTTTCTGCTACCGCTCACAGATTTCCAGTAGCAGTGGTCAGGCTGATTGTACAATTGAGTTTTGAGCATCAACGTGAATGGTATGCAGTAGGGTTAGACACTGAGATCAGGAAAACTGTTCTAATGGGGTGTGTGTGTAATAAAGTTAGAATTTGATAGCAGCGCAACAGTAGATCAGTAGATTCTACTGAAGCTGATGGCTATTGACAAAATATTCCAACTTCTCTTGGGGATGTGGGTTAATTTGTATTTTCTCAATATTTATTTTCCTTGATGGTATTTTGAGGAAGTTTTCATTCAATACTTGGGAGATGTCAGACAGTAGTAATGGACTAAAAAAATCTTGTTAGATATAGGCAAGCTATGCAGGAACACATAAGGGGTTTGGCTGATAGTCTTTGACTAAACTTATCTGAGGGGAGAGGGTGTATTTCCTTTTGACTGTGTATTTTTTCATCAGATTTTCTGAATATATCAGTGAAGCTACCAAACTGGATTCATTTTGAAGATGGTAGTTGTTTAGGAATTTGTTGGGTTACCAAGAAATGCTGACCCTTTAATTTCTTTGCCTTTTTTGCTTCTTTAATCCAGTCAGTAGTTAGAGTGGTATTCCAGAGTAAACTGAGCTCAGCAACAGCGAAATGATTAATACCATATTGGAGGTGTGGGTGTGTCAGCAAACTTGAAGGCATAATGGAAACTTGGGCTGTAATTAGGGCTTGTATTTGCATTAAATTAAACTTTTGCCTTATGGATAGGTGTGTTTTAAGCATTTACTTAGTTTTAGGAGCGTATAGGAAATGGAATCAGTGTGGTGTATCTTATTTAACCAGTTCCTGTTAAAGCTTCAGTTTGGTAAATTTATCTTTTGTTGTTGTTGTTTTTTGTTTGTTTCCTCTCTCCACAGCCTCAGACGTCAGTACCAACCACTCAGTCTTCAGAGGCTGCAGTACCTGATTGATTTGGGTAGACTTGACCCCACGCAACCAATTGACTTAACACAGCTCACTAATGCCAGAGGTGTAACAGTGCAGCCTCTCAAAAGGGATTATGGCGTTCAGCTGGTGGAGGAGGTGGGCATACAAGACTCTTGTTACATCAGGCAGTATAAAACCTTGGGGTTTTGTTTTTTTTCTGTACCGGCGTGTCGGATTGCCCTTCCCGAGTGTTGGAAGCACCTCTGATTTCCTCGCTGGTGGGCTGTGGGTTTTTTGCGGGGACAAATCCGCTAGAGGGCAGTGTGTGTTAGCAGGAAAGGGTAGCTAGGGAGCACGGAACAAGAGGTGGAACAGGTACTTTACCACCGAAGACAAGAACGTACTGAAAGAAAGAAAGGCAGAGGTGTTTCTGTGTTTGGGTTTTTTTTCCATTCAAGCCAGGTGACTGCGTGAGAGTTATTTGGTTACCCGTCTTGGTGCAGGGAATAAACAAATCATGGTATTTTACAGGCTTTAACATTTCTTACAATTTTGCAGAGAAGAAAAAATGTATGTCCTAAAATAATAATTTTAATGTTACCCTAATATGTGTTGAAATTTACAGGGTGCTGATATTTTTGCAGCAAAAATAAATATTGAAGTGCAGAGGGCATCTGAATTAGCAATTGCAGCTGTAGAAAAAAATGGAGGTGTTGTTACAACATCATTCTATGATCCAAGGAGTTTGGGTAAGAATTCTGTTTTCATTTCTGCCTTTCTTTTTTTTTGAATGTGAGAAGATTAAATGATCCAGATCAAACTTTCAAACATAGTTCTTACTGGAAAATCATCCCCTTCTATTCTAAAAGCGTCAACAACACACTGTTATACAAATGTTGAACTGTAATGTATGCTCAGTTTTGCCTTTTTTAACCATTCACCTGTTTAGCCCTGCTGTTGTTAGTAGTCACGTACCAATCAGCCAGTTGAAGAAATCCAAGTAGATTTTATTAAAAAAAGCTTATCAAAGATTGTTCCTTTGAATTTTTGTCTTCTTTCACGTGTTTAATAACACTAAGAAAATTCAGGAAAAAAAAAAGACTTAAAATACACTATGGATGGTTATAATTTTAATTTAAAATACTTTTCTAGTTAAAGTGAGGAAATAACTAAGTTGCAGAAGCTCAGAATCGTTCCAGGCAAAAAGGCTATTGTTTTCAGATCACTTTCACTGAAGAATGAGGCTTTGCTTTGCTTGAGGCTGCATCCTGCCTAATATTCATTCATGCAGCTTTTATTGACAATAATGGACCTTTCATGTGTGAATGAGGCTGAGAACAAGAGGAATAGACATTTTCAGTGTGCAAAATAGGTTACTCTGGAGTGATACAAGTTCTTTTTTTTCCAGTCCAGAAAATAATCAAAATATTAAGGTTAAAAGTATCTGGAATATAATTTGACAAGTTCAGTAAAACTTGAGGAGAGGGTAGTTACACAAATGACTAAATAGGTGCACATGCCACTGATTCTTTATTTAAAATACTTACAGAAACACTAAATTTTACATTTGTTGGTACACTGTGTGAATAGCCATGAAAATGCATTGCTTCCAACCTGGAAGTCAGTCCTTTAAATAAATGACAGCATCTAGCTTATTGTTTCTTTCCAAAGTAGGCATTCTAAATGCATTAGAAGTAATGATTCATCCAGAATGTCACCATAGATATCAGTTAAAACAGAGTTGTTTGGTTTGTAAATGAATCTTGTAAACCACTGTCTCATTCTGAACAAGAATATTCTCAAGATTTGGGTTCTTGCTTGATGTATATTAAAAGAGTTTAGTAATGTGTTCAGCACAAGATGCCAAATAAGGAGGTGTCATTTAATGTCTTTTAAATATGTATTATAAAGCATAGTATCTAATTTTCTCTTGTTTGCCCACAGAAATTTTATGTAAGCCAGTAGTGTTTTTTCTGCGCGGCCAGCCTATCCCAAAGCGAATGCTTCCACCCGAAGATCTAGTCCGTTACTACACAGACGCCGGGAATCGTGGGTACCTGGCAGATCCATCTAAGGTTGCGGAAGCCAGGCTTGAACTTGCCAAGAAATATGGCTATGTCTTACCAGACATTACTAAGGATGAGCTCTACAAAATGTTAAGCGCACGCAAGGATCCTAGGCAGATATTTTTTGGTCTTGCTCCAGGATGGATTGTAAACATGGCAGACAAGAAAATTCTAAAACCAACTGATGAGAAGCTGTTAAAATACTATAGCTCATGAATTCAGGACTGGAGACAACTGCAGGTGTACAGGAAACATCTGGGTATGAAATAATGGATACGAAGTGGTGTTGGGTGGTGTGTTTTTGTTGTTTTTTTTGTTGGGTTTTTTTTAAGGCTCCTGTTGTACTAGACAAAACAGAAACTTTTGTTTATGTAATCTTCTGGTGTAGCTTTCAAATTTTTTGTTGTCATAATACAGTATATGAAAAGTCTTAACATTTGGAAACAGTGTAGAGTCTGACATAAAGTGTGTTGTGTTTGGACACTTTATCTTGTGGTGATTTGCCAGTTACTTTTTCAGACAAAGTGTTTCGATGTTGCGTTTATTTCAGAGGCTGATTCCAAAGAGTAACTTGACTTAATAGTTAGTTTCTATTCACCCCTATCTCCTTCACCTATCTTCTATTCACCCCAGTTTAAAAACAGAAACATGGCAATACAAAACTAGTATTAGCTTTACAGTCATATTACATAAATGATAACGTTATGTTTCAGAAGATTGTATCTCGCATACCTCTGAGAGGTAGAGCATCGATTTTTTGGATCGGTAAAAATGAAAAACTACCGGAAATAACAAAGTATAGAAGAATTCATTAACCTCTTTAATTCCATAGCAATGATTTGGATTTTGCCACTGCCATCAATAGCACTAGAGTTTGAGAGGTTTTTCCTTTACTCATTCAGGTGGAATTGAGAAGGGCAGGGTATGCAGTTTAAAATAACCTTCTGTGTAAAGTTAGGGCGCGGGGAAAAAAAGATAGCTATCTTAAATCAGTCACTTTCATTATTCGAACAGAATTTAAAACTTGTCGCGACACAAATGTAGTGTCATTAATAAAAATGCCTAGCAGAATCCAGAGTCAATTAGACAGTGACAGTAGATTGTGAAGGATGGGGATGTGATGGACAAAGTACACAATTAGGATTCAGTCTTCAGCTTGATCACAGACTGCATATGTGACAGTGGACAAAGGAATTTAGATCTTGTGAAAAGTTAAAACCAAATTATTTTTATGGGAAACAGTATTTTAGTCACACCAACTTGATAGAATCTTGAAAAATGTTTTCCAACAAATGTTTTTTTCATCTCTCCAGAAAATTATGTTATTACTAAACAGGAGTATTCTAGGTTTAAAACAGAAGCTTAGGATTGGGCAGCCAAGCAGTAGTATATCGAAAGACTAAGTTAATCTATCAGAACTTGCTTTGACTCCTCAGAAGTTAATGAGATGCTTCATAATTAAATGAACTTTAATGAAATCTGAATTTGGCTTTAATATGGGGATAATTTCGTTCTTAGTCTGGAAGACCACAATACAAGTCTTGCTTTCCAATTTTTCATGTGCCTTTGGAAATGCTACATATAGTTTCCTGTAGGTGCCAAACCATTCCATCTCCTAGGGAAAGGCCTCTGAGTGCCAGTCTCCTGTTTCTCCTGTACAGCACCTGTATTTCGCCTCAAGGGGCAGGATAAAAAAAAAAAATTAAGAATACCTTCTTTTTCTTTCAGAGAATAACAAGAAGCGGATGAATTTTTTTTTGTCAACCAGCCGAGATTTTTGCTTTCCTCAACAAAACTGCCTTGTCAATTAATATGAGCATCTGTAATTGCAAAACAAAATAAAAATAAAACAAGTCGTCTCTTCTCATGCTGATTAAATAACCTGAAATCCAGAGAATAACAATGGAAAGTCACTAATTTTTGACAACTTGCTCTTCAGCTTCTATTGTTTCTTGTTAACGTGTGTTAGATCGTATCAGTAACGATCGTTCTCCTGACTTGTGGTTTAAGTATAGGTGAAACACAGCAAAACAACACCAATATAAAATTGGATTATGAATAGCAGGAATTTGGTCTTAGTGGTGTTAACATTCATATTTTATAAGGTGCACAACACTTTTTTTTTGGCACATTAAGAATAATACCGAGTGCCAAAAAAACTATAGCTAGTGTTAGCTTGAATGTGAAGTAAATAACTTTCTCACTTTAGATGTATCCTGTTCTGCATCCTGATGATTGTTGGTTTGGAACCCTAAATGACAAGCAATACCTTTTTTTTCTTTTTTCTTTTTGTTATTACAATACTACTGCCTCCATTTGGGAAGAAGTTGGAGGGGAGGGAGAGTATTTATTGCCTTCCCTTATTTGTGCCATAATGTTTCTGTTTTTATGAATCAATTCACAATTGTATTTTGTCGAGGTGGTGGTACTCAACAGGAAAGCTACTTAACTGGAAGCGAAGAAGGAAGTTAGTCATATTAGTGAAGACCAGAAGACAAAAGTGTTTATGTATCACTGTGTATTTTTGGGAGGAGAAGAGGGGGGAAGGCAACTTTGTTTCCACTCCTGCTCTTTGTATTAAAATGAACAAATTGCTCTCAGCAATTCTTTTTTTTCTAAATCAATTTCTTTGATACACACACGCGTGCACGCGCTGGTTTCTGTAGGTTTCTAAATGGTTTTCAGGTGAAAGGGTAACTTGGATAAAATGATAACAGTGAAAGAAAGAATGAAAACAGGAAACAGATGTCTGGTGACGTTGAGGGATTGGATAGCACTTATTCAGTGAACGTCGTCTTAGTCACAAGGCAGCTGTATCCTGGCTCTGATACTATAACGCTACAAATACCTTGGAGCCAAAACAGCCACGTTCCGCAAAATCCGGTCATTCTACTTTATAAAGGTGATCTTTTATCATCTTAAAATTGCAGAGGGCAAAAAAAGGGCTGTATGTTGCTTTATTTAAAATATGCAATGCTTGTCTTTTTTTCTCACTTCTGTTTACAGAAGTATTTTATAAGGGTGGTTCTGATTTTTATTTACTAGTGAAAAAAGTGACAAGGCTATAGAGGATTTCCTGTTCACTTTATCTCGTCAGGAACACAAGTCTCCTAGCAACTGAGTGTATGAATTATCAACAGCACAAGTAAGTTATTGACAAGGTTTCTAATAAATCCATAATAAAAAACCTCCCAATAGACTCTTGTTTGTATGAGGGTCAGACTCACTGATGCAGGACTCTTAGCTTAGCACTGGCATCTAAGGCCATTCTTGTTACTTAGGAATGTGTACCGTGTGTTCATGTTCATAAGACAAACGATTGCCTTGGATATCCTGTTTTGATAGGGGTTTTTGATATGCAACAATATATTTCACAGCAAGAAGCACCCAATCTGCTGTAACCGGAAAAGCATTATCAAGTAGCTGAGGAAAAGAAATGTTACTTATGCCATAAAAAACTGAAAGCCATGTCAATTTTTACCAACAACGTAATACTTCTGAATGGTTCTTTGATAAAACTGCGTACGTGAGGCAAAATCAAGGCCTCTGAACGAGTACATACATTGTTATATCTTGATTAGAAATTAGAAATCGCCTGTTTCTTATCAGACAGACTCGGCTAACAGTAGCCAGTCAGTACATGGCTGATTGCAGACCCAAAATGAAACAAGTTAAAATATATACATTTTCCCTTTTACGTATATGTACAACAAAGACACAATGACTTTTAGTTCATGTTATAGTATTGGTGTTTAACAACAAAAAGTTGACTGTACTGTTCAATGATTTCCACAAAGGAATAAATGAATAAATCAGTGGCCTTGATCTGAATCTTTGCTGGCAGTGTGCCAGCATTGTTTTGACATACAAGCATAATTGATGTTGGTGCTCCAGGAAGTCATATAAAAGTGATCAATTATGAAGATAGCTTCCCATTGCTATTTTATGATTTTCTATTTTATTGCTAAAACTTAAAATACTAATGCAAAGGTGATTTTGCACTGTTGAACGCTCACAAGTTGTGTAAAAATTGGTCTCCAATTTGAATTTGTTCCACAAGTTCTGTATTTTAAATATTGAAGTGTTTTATTTTAGATATATCTAAATAAGAAAGGTGATGTGACTGTCTAAAACGGCCAGTTGAATATTCCATATGCAGATTGATTTCTTAAAATTTCCGGATTGGTGATCAGGTGGGAATAGTTTTACATAACGCACAGTCTGTACTTGAGTATATTGTTATGGTTTAGTCTATGAATTGATGTAGTTAGAAGTCCACATCTGACAGAATTCTTACCCATTAGGGAAAATTTACGAACTTTTTAAGCTCCTTCATCTCCTAGTGCAGGTGGCCCATCTTGGTCTTTTGTAGCAGAAATACATGGTATTGTCTAAAGAATTACTGGTTTCTCAGTGGAAACAAATATCCTCAGATCTATTCTGTATCCTTTGGTTAATACTCCCTCTGTTGCATCTGCATCTTCCCGAGGTCTCTTCTCACTTCTCCTGTTGTGGTGGGAACTACTGGGCTCGATCATTCTCACAGTGTCATCCTGTCTGGCCCACTCTGGGTTTGAATATCTGGTTGTTTTATGTGCCTCTGGAGCAGGAAAAGTGTTGATCATTCCTGCATCTGTTTATACGAGAGGGTTTTTCATGGCTTGAGTTTCCTGAACTGGTGTTGCTTTTGTTGTTAAAAATGTCAAACAACAATGTTGTTTACTTGTTAACCTTGTAGATTCCAAGCCGCACGCCGCTTGAGTTGGAGGGGCCTTTGAGCAATGGATTTGGAGTTTATTCAGAGTCAAGGAACACTCCTAAAAGGGTGTTTGTGCACTTAACTCAGAATTACACGTGCTAGATACAAGCCTTGGTAGGAATTTTTTGTGTTCAGTGCATCAATGCCCAAATCAGTCTCTCCCTGCACTTTTGGAAATGCAGCCTCTGTAAGGTTAGTTCTAATTTCTTGATCGTGTTGTCCTATCTGCTCTCTAGTCTCTTAATAAGGGCAAGTCTGCCTGAAAGTCTGCTGTTTCTTGATGTTTATATTGTTGTTGTTACTCTGTCTATCAGGGACAGCTGGAGGTTTGCGTACACAGCACAGTCTATGAAAAATAAGTTGCTGTGTGAATTTACAATAAACAAGTTCTCTATTTTTGGGGTTTTTTTTTTTTTTGTTTGTTTGGTTTTTTTTTTCAATGCTGGTGTAATTTGCCTTGCTCCCAGTATGGAGTACCTTAAATTAAGAAAATAAATCCACTTTTAATATCTGACAAGGGAGGTGCTTTCTGTACTTTGGTGAATATAGCTGTGGTTCAGAACTGCAAGAGTTGGAGTCCAAGTTCTCTATAAATTCAGTGTAGTGAGATAGCTTAATTTCAAAATTAATGCAAGCCTAAGTTTACATTGCTCACATGTAGACAGTTGCTTAGGCTCATTTCGTAGTCAGTAGAAGTCTGATGGACGCAGTCAGTGGAGCCTGCAGAGTCACTGCGTTTAGCCTGAAGAAGACATCTGAGCAACTAAATTGCGCTCTGGGCTCCACTGACCGCGACAGTAGTTTTAACACACAGTGCACCTGTATACACCTAAACCCAGAAGTATCTGGAACTGAATCCCCACTCTCTGCAGGCACCCAAGGTGCTTGAGGTTAGTGATGGGAAGATCTTGCATATCATGAGTCACCAGTGCAGATTGGAAGCTTCTGAAGTTTGATGTACTAGGTCGTGTTTGTCTTTGAAAACAAGCGTGCTGATTTAATAAAAAACAAGTCAGGGGACCTCTTGGTGTCACAGGAGGTGAAATGGTGGCAATTAGATGGTCTGTGTTATTTTACAATTATGGGAGAGAACAGCTTTTCGAGGATACAGAAATTGGTGGCATCCTCACCTAGAAGCCTCTGACTCTTTGAAGGTGAATGCTCCCAGTTCGCAGCTCTGCACCCATTTTGCCGTTCAAGATGTGTCTGCCTACCTTCTTTGGCCCTCGTGTAATACGGTGCTGACGTTGTGCTAACTCTGATGTAAGCATTCCCTCTGTTAGCAAAGCATGGGAATTAAAGTTACCTGAACTTGCAGATCAGAAAAACGGAGAGGAGGATGGTGTTGCTTCGAGATGTCTCCTTCAGCAAGTGGTGCTTGTAATGGTCAGAGGTGGTGACTGAGGTACTTTAACACAAATGTTGTCTCGCTGCTCTGAGAACATGCAGTCCAGTGTCTCTTAGGGTCCCCTTTACAACTGCTGTGATGAAGCATCATTGTGTGTGTAAGACAGGTTTGGGACTGATCCTTCTACAGATTTTGACTTGATATTTCTTCTGTTTTCAGTGATTTCTGGGTCCCCAAAACCTCACAGACACACTTGTTTTTTAGTGCATAGGCAATCATTTCTCTCTTCTGGTTTTTTCCCCTTTTGGGAAGGCAGTTGCACTAATCACCACAGCAGGCAGTCTGGCTATGGGCCGTGTACTGGGCTGGACTGTTCCAGTCAAAATATTATTCTACTGGTTTTGTGTTGGGCTTGGCTGGCTTGTCATTGCTGCACCCTGACTTCTAGGACTTGAGAAATGTCTGGGCTAATTGTGACGTTGTTGTTTGGTTTTGTTGTTATTGTTGTTACTGGAAGGCTCCAGCCCTTCCAGGGTCATCGTTAAAGACAGGTGTTTACCGTGGAATGATCATGAAAGATGAATTACCTTAGCGAGGATGTAAACGTGTTGCAAAATTCTACCTGGGTCAGTTTTTCTGCACTCATTTGTGTGTATCTGAGGGAATTGAAGTACTGGGATGATACGATTTTGTTGTTGTGGAAGCTTTTTTGCTCATTAAGAGAAGCGAAGAGGAAAAAGGAGGGTAAAAAGCTGTCAAGTAATTTTTGCTGCATCTTGTGAAAAGTGCATGTTTTCCCAGTTCAGACTGTTGCTCTCAGCTGAGCTGGATGACTTTGCTTGCTGCATGTTAGGAAACTGTAAAGGCAGCAGACCACTGTGGGCAGTGACATGCAGCTGTGATACTGTAGTCAGCCCTAGCGAAAGAACAGATAATCCGTGCAGACTGGGGAACTGAGAACAAGGTATGAAAGTCGCCATCTGAAGAGATGCCAAAATCAGAAGCACACGAGTGTTCTGCAACCGCCACGGAAACTCTGCTGCATGTTTAATTACTCTTTGTTTTTGCTGACTGTACTGTTATGAACGTGAGTATTCAAGAAATCATTTAAAGAATACATTTTAGGTTTTCTTTGTTGTCCTTAGAGTTTCCAGCCCTGCAGGGATCTTGTTTCCAAGCATTGTTCCTGTATCCAGCGAGGCTAGAAGCAAATTTAAGAAGTGGGAGCCAGCGTTTTCATGTGATGGCATTATGCCAGGACCTGGTGCTTTAGAATAAACAGTAAATACTGTGAGGCTTGCAAAACAGTTACTGATTCATTGCTTCTGCCCTGCTGACTTACTCATTGTTTGAGAGTGTAACTCCTCTGCTGTCTCTGCAGTTGACCTCCAGTCATGTCTCCTCAGTATGAAAGCAACGTGCTGCTGTTTCCAGCATCCAAACCTGAGGGTACATAAGCATCCCCCCAACACAACGCCCTCCTCTGCTCCTTTTCCAAAATTACAAGACTGCTATGATCATCCGATCGTCCGTAGTGCTGAGGGTTGCATCTGCTCACTGGGATAGGGAGAAGGTCCAGTGTCCTTCTGGTACAGGCAAGGCTGACACCTAGTGACCAGACGCATTTATTCCTATGGGAATTCACTGAATTCACTTCCAGGTTTAAACTCCAAAAGGGACTAGTTCATTTATTTCATCATCACTTTTGGCCTCTGTTTTCAGTGTTTCTAGTGTCCTCTTCTAAAGATGAAGTTAAGGTAGCTTGAAAGCTTGTTCAAGCTCGGTATTGGAGCCATGAAGGCTTCACATGTAGTCTGCTGGGAGCTGTGCGTTGCAGCTGCTCCGAGCAACCCGTGACATGGCTGGTAGCAGTCGGTGGTAAGTTCAGAATATGGTCCTTTTGTGGATTTTCTTTAATAAAATCAGAGCTGACCTTAACTCACTTTACTTACCCTGTTTTAAAGAATCTAAAATCAAACGTGGGATATTCTCTGAGCTGCAGAACTCTGCCTACTGATGGCTGCTGACCGTGGGTAGCATCTTACAATGATGCTGCCATCTGCAGAGCACTACCTGCACCATCATCATTGCAGATCCTGCTGGAAATACTTCGAGTTCTGTGCCTTAATGAACTGCATATTAAAGAGGAAGAGCGAAATCTAGCTAAAGACTCTTCCAGAATGTTTCTGGTTTTTCTTTGATTATCTAGATTGACATTTTACATGTACAGCATACTGCTGAGGCTTGTGTGTGGCCTTCATTTAAAGGAGCAGCCATATAAATTTGGGGAAACATTCCCCCCAGTGTGAAACAAAGCAGTCTTCTCCTGGTGAGAATAATCATTGAATCCAAAAGTAGACTGCAGAGGTTCTCAGTGGTTCTCCATGTTAATGGGTTTCACATGAAACCCTGTACTGAAGCCCTAAAGAAGCATTCTTGGAGCAATCCTTGGGACTGGAGAATTTTTTTTTTTTGTCTTTTAAATGTCTTTTGTCATTTAAATGTTTCTTGAAATTCTGGAAATAAACATTTTGGTCAGTTCAGCATGACTTTGCTACTAGCACTGTGTTTGGCTACACAAAGAGTCGGAGCTCCGTGTTTTTCTGTGGCTGAAAGGAAACTTTGATTCTTCCTGAATGAAATAACTAGGAACTTGCACAAGCCCTGTGTTGTTGAACGGAAAAGGCAGACTTTTTTCCTTCAGATAATCTTTTATGTCTGACTCAAATCTTTACATGTGGTTTGGTATCTGTGGCATGTTTCTAATTAGCCCATGAAAAAACAAAGGTTCTGTATTTTAAAATTCACTGAGTTTTCATCTGCTAACAGTCTCTGATAGGATGTGCCTCTGGAGGGAGGGCTAACAAATTCCCAAGGCAAAAATCTCTGTCAAAGGCAGCAGATTCCGGTCTGAGCAACTCAAGCCTCCGAATAGCCATCGTCTTTCTGTAAGTCTGGATTCAGGTGCTTTGATATTATGTACACTAAAACTCATTTTTTTTAATGCAGAATAGTCCACATCATCATGGCCTATTTTTTTTCCATCACCACAGTTTTCTTCCAGGGTGGCGAGGGCACCACCAAGCCTGTCCATCCCTGCCTGACCCACCGGCCAGTGCCCTGGCCCCATCCCCAGGGACGTGCCTGACGCACAGGGCTGGGGTTGTCCTGATGCCCCAGCTGCCCTGCTCCTGGCTGGGGTGGTGGGACAGGATAAGACAGGCTGCCATCCCCTCCCCTTCCGCCCATTCATGGTGCCCTGACACTAGGAGTAAGAGTAGCAAAACTGTCCAAACACACACGTAAATACTCTTATTTTTGTCTGGAAAAAAAACCAAAACATAGTGCAGTTGGTGAGTGTCTCAAAGCTGTCGCCCAGCAATGTTTGCCTGAAGGGAAAGCTGCGTTTTCTCTTGGCCTTACAAGGCAAAGTGCAAGGTCCTGCACCTGGGTTGGGGCAATCCCAAATAGAAGTACAGGCTGGGAGGAGCATGGGTTGAGAGCAGCCCTGAGGAGAAGGACTTGGGGGTATTGGTGGATGAAAAGCTGGACATGAGCCGGCAGTGTGTGCTGGCAGCCCAGAAAGCCAATTGTGGATGCCCCATCCCTGGAAGTGTTCAAGGCCAGGCTGGATGAGGCTTTGAGCAACCTGGTCTAGTGGAAGGTGTCCCTGCCCATGGCAGGGGGCTTGGAACTAGATGATCTTTAAGGTCCCTTCCAACCCTAACCACTCTGTGATTCTCACTCATGTTTGCAGCCATCCTTGGTGTCTCTCCAGAATCCAGAAGGAGCTCACAGACAAGGTTAAAAGGTAATTAATTTGCATAGTCTTGTGGTTTTTTTAAATAATGATTCAAATAAAATTAACTTCTAAACTTAAAGATAATTTCATTCACACTGAAAAGCTAATGATCAGTTATGGACAAGAGTCACGGAATGGGGTACGTGCAACTTTGACCAGGTATAAGTAATGAAGAGACTTCAAATTCTTTATTCTAAAAGCTAAATATTTGGGACTCTGAAGGCCTTGAATGTGATCTTTGAGTTTATAAGGAATGCAGTGTGTAATGATTCCCCTTCTTTTCCTTTTAGGTAATGGCAGTTTTGTTAATCAGTCAGACTAAGCTGATTGTTTTCATTATTTCAGACCACGAGTGCAGGATTCCTGCCTTTGTTCAAAGCAGCTTCGTGGGGAAAAGTAAAGCTCTCCAGTACCAAAGTAACTTCTTGTGCCTACGGGGAATGAAGCAGGGCATCTATTATGGCTCCTTCTCTGTGGACAGGTAGATTAATTTCTGGAAAACCTACTGAGAACCTCATGCAACTCATGTAGTCTTTGCAGCCCTGTGCCGCTCTGTTCACTCTGGTAGCAGTAGAACCCAAGTAGCAGGTGCCCTGGGGTAGAGCTACATCCCTACATCTGCTCCAAAATAACGCATGGTATGGAGCTCCGGCACTGAAGACATGGGAACGTGTGCAGACATAGCCAGGGAAATCACTGGGATCAATCCCTTGTGCTGAAGCCTCTGCTGAAACCTTGTGTGGTGGCTACAGTCCTCCAGCAATGTCCCAGCCTGGAGAGGATGGCACACTGAGAGCCCTGTGACCCAGGTGGGTGCTGCCGTGACCTCCTCTCCAATGCCGTGACCTGGGGGGAGCAGCTTGCATGCCTCCCCGTGTCACTGGTTTGAACTGCTTTGCAGCTGGGTTGGGAGCCAAAGGGGTGACCTGCCTCCGGGTCCAGCAAGGGCTCTGGGAGGAGTTTTTCCTTCTCTGACAGCTCACCTGCAAGAGCCCCGCTATAGCTGCCACCTGGTAATGTTGGAAGAATTGTATTTCCTTTCTTCAAATAATGGCAAGCCCAGCCACCACAGTCACAGCTTACCTCCGCCTGCTCATACGACCAGCTGCCATCACGCCAAAGGAGAGACTCGTGTGCCTTTGTCAGAACTTTGCGGTGTTGTAGGAACCAGCAAGTAAGGCAGGCAGCTCTGCAGCTTTTCTTCTGATTTTGCTGTATCCAAAATCACAAGTGCTTTAGTGATACTTCTGACTATCCAAGGAGAATGGCCACTTACATGTATACTTTCTTTTTTTATATTACAAGCCTTTTTACCGGTTCACTTGGGTTTTACCTGTGTTTCAACTGGATTCACTGTACACTTGCGAGTATGAAGTACAAAGGCATTTCCCAATTGCAGTAACAGCCAATGAATGTTAAAGCTAAATGTACGTTTGATCTTGCTTCTTCTCATGACTCAGGATGTCTCATCACTGCCCATTCCCTTGAATTTACACAACTGTTCTAAAAATACCAACTGCTGAAACTTTTAAGTGTAAGGTTTTATGCTGATAGAGATTGTTTGTTTGTTGGCATTTTGTTTTTGGTAGGAAATGCACAATTCTACACCAAAACACTATAAAGAGAGACCTTTGGGTTTATATCTCTATCCACTAATACTCTTTATCAGAAGTCGTCAACTGTTTGTGATCATTTCTGCTTATGGTGATAGTGACACCTTTTTGAAAGAGGATTTTTAAAAATTCCTAATTCCATTTTCCTACAAAAGCTTATCAGCTGGTCTAAATAAGGAGAACATGGTGAAGTATAGGCTCATGCATTAAGCTATACAGTATGGTACCACTTAAATAATGATGTGTCTTTTGGACTCACTGAGGGATGACAATTCCTGAGCAATGTATTCAGATGATTAACATGAACAGAAAACACTTACTAAAAGAGAGGTCAGAGGGAGAATATAAAGGTCTCACATGAATGAAAAAGCTGTTATGATTTGGAAGAAACTTTAAAGGCTGTTTAGTGTTCCTAGAAATCAGATGTTTTCTCTTTTCTTTGCGCATTTCAACGTCTTTTGTGTTGTCCTTCCTAGAATGCTAAAGCCACTGGCCACGTGAAAGACATGTCTCTGGGTCCCCCAGGACAGTGGTTATCCTGACTCATGACACAATTCTGTTCTGATTAACCCTTCTGTAATTTGTTTGCAGCAATTAGATTATGTATCTTCTTTGGGTTTTTTGCATCCAGTATGAAAAAAATCTACACCAGAGTCCATTATTTACTGTGAAAATACCAGTGTGTTCCCCCTTGACTGATGATCAAGATGCAGTTAGCAGGATGCTCCCTGGCTATTATTTCTTTTCTGGTAAAAGCATTGTGTACATAAACCACTGATTTTGTCAAACTACAGCCTGGAATACAAAAGTACACCATTCCTGTATATAATCTTTATAGAGTTTTCAAGTAAAACTTTGACCTGGATCCATGATGGTCATCTACGGTATTTCTGAAAGATATGGTTTAGTGGTGGACAGATACGGTTGGACTGGATGATCTCTAAGGTCTTTTCCAACCTAGTGATTCTATGATTCTATGATTCTATGATTCTGGAAGACTGGTCACATGTAGTCCCTTGGTCACAAAGCTTGGGAGGCGCAGATAAGAGCTAGCGATGCTGGCGTAGCCACTTTTTCAGTCGGTAGTAGAGCTCTCAGCTGCAGGTCTACCCAGAAAGGAGAGGAAATACACTTCGGTAGCTAACGTTGATGCCAGCTGACATTCCTAAAAGATGATGGCTTCTTATCATAACCTCCTACAGTCAAGCTGGTTCCTTTAATGGGATTCAGGGAATGCTACAGTCAAGTTTTCCTGTGTTTTCATCTGATTTTCGAGGGAAAGAAGTGTTGTGCAACAGTACACGCTTGCCTGTCTGCACAACCAGTTGACTCCCTTGCCATTTGTTTTGAAACCTTTTGAACTGGTTCAGCTCACCCTGATGGAGGATTGGAAGTGTCAAAGAGAGAAAGGTCCCCCAAGCCCTGTAAAGAGAAGCAGTCGGACTTGGTGAGGAAGCTTATATATCCCCACTGATAGAAGGGCTTAAATGGGAATTCTTATTATTAGACACCAGGGAATGTTGCTCCCAGACTTCAGTTAGAGAAACCAGGCTTCTGCCTGGGTCCTGCTCATAAGCCATGGGTGAGGGCACATCTCTCCTGCCCCTGGTGCTGTTTGAAAGATGTGCATAAAGGTACTGACTGGAGAGTGAAATGATGAAATTGAATCCACAAAATATCCAGTAAAAAAGTGAAATAGAAACTTTTTCCCTAAATATTTTTCAGTCACAGCAGTCTTAATATTCCTTGTAATGGGAGTAAGAACAACACTTTCAATTCTATTCCTTGTAATGGGAGTAAGAACACCACTTTCAATTGCGGTGTGATTTACACAAAGTTGACAGCCCTTTAAGGTTAAAAAAATTATAATTAGAACCTTCTGCCTTCCATGAACAGGTGTAAAAATTTCAAAGCTGTTCAAAGTCTATTTAATATGAATTCAGTTAAAGATATTGAATTTTTACACACTGTTTTGGTCCAGTTTTGTCTCCACTTACATTCAGCATTTCTTTTCACTTGCCACTGCTAAACGAGAGATGAATTTTGTTGATCAGTGTCAGAAACAGCTGTAGAGGACAAACAGTACAGAGAGTAAGAAAGATTGGGAGCTGCTACTAGCCTAGGAAAAGGTTTTTATTAAAAAATTATTTCCTAATTTTCTGTGAAAAGAACATTCACCCTTACGCCATGCATGACTTGGTGGTGGCTTACCCGTCACTCAGACAAACATAAAGAATGCTGTTTTGCGTAAACTTATTTTTCAGATGCAAATTTTCAACCTGCCTAAAACATGACTCTTCTTTTTGTGCCACTAGTTTTCTTTGGGAGAGGAACCAGCTCCTTCTCTGCCCTGGCTGGAGCAGGGAGAATGCACCTGCCTGTGTGACTCGTCAGGAAACGAGGAGGTAACTCAGCTACACATGGGGGGAGCAGAACCGCCCTGTGTTTCTCTGCTCAAGAAAGAGGCTGGTTGGTACTTCCCGGCATCTCCAAGGGGATTTAGCCACCAACATCCACTTACTGCCAACGAGGTGGGGCAGCTGGCTGCTCTGCAAGGGCTGGGGGCTGAGCTGGCTGCCTCCTACGTCCGCGAAGGCCACAGGTAGGGAGAGGGTTTGCAGTTTGCGGCTGTGTCTTTCGGCCATGTGGGTTTTGTGCCATCCGTGAATAAGGTGGTCGATGTGTGGGTTTTTTCTGGCTCTGTTCAACAAAATCCATCTGTCTTGTTTCAGAATGGCAAGTGAAAAAAAATGCAGAGTGTAAGTGGAGACAGGTACAAAGCTGGAACAAAGCAGCATGCAAAAATTCACCTTACAGGACTGAATTTGCGTTTAATCCATTTGGAATAGTTTTGCCAGTCGCAAACGTGCGGAGCTCTGTGAGTAGGGCAGGAGCTGTCACTCTCAGCAGGCAGATGCATAGAGAGTTACACAGCGAGAGGCACACCCATCACTTCCACCGCCTTACAAGGAATTAGCATTCAGGCTGAAGGGAGGGTGGCCCTGTGTGGGCTCTTTTTCCCCCAAAATTAACACGGCAAAGCCTTGTAAGAAGTCAGCAGTGTCGTGGCCGCTGGGGGGCGATCTTAGCCCGGCCCGGACTCGCAGGTTGGCTCCGTTTCTGGGTCAGGTACTGAGATTAAAAGTCTCTAATTTGGGAGAAGTCTCGGGGGTGTTCCGAAGCAGGAATAAATCAAAATGTGCTTGGCTCCACAACGGAGAGTGCTGTTTCAAGCGATGGGAAATGTCCCCAGACGTCTTTTTGTAATTAATTGGTCATGAAAGCTTTTAACGCTTTCAGTCACGCGTGAAGATTAATGAGGCAACAACTCTGGGGGGAAGGAAAGGAGAGTTTTGAAAGATAATGGTTAGTAAATGGGGAAGCTGCTACTCTATTACCTTTACATTTCCTGGTGTTAAAAACTGCAGTCTTTAAGGATATCTGTAATTCAGAAATGGTAAGGTGAATACTCTCGTTACACTGAAATAATGAACTGGTGGTGAAATCTTTAAGATTGTCAGGAAGAGAAGTACTAACAATACAGTAAGCAAAGGTCTCTTGTAAAGACACATTTTCTTCCTCTTAATAGATTTAAACAGTGATGGCAAGTATTCATACAGCATGGTATGTTTGGGCCAGTTTTCAAGGGGTTTAGAATTACATAATGCTACAACACCTTACAAAGAACCCCACTGAGCTTCTTATGAAATTACTGTTCAGTGGGAGCAAATTTATTCCTCTAGTACTCTGCTTACAAATTAAAGAACTGAAGGTATGCTGAGGTTTAGTCTTCCAGGTGGGAAAACAGCACCAAGCAGTCAAATACTGAAACGGGTAGTCTTGGGAAATCAGATACAACATTTTCATGTTCAGTTCTATAATCAAAGTGTTATGGGAAGGTAATTTTGTGGTGTGCAGTCCATGTTGGTAACATGGCACTGTAAGTGTCCCGCTGAAACAGAAAAAGGCATCTGTTCTCCTTTTCACCCTAAAATCAAGTAACGTACCGTTCTGTGGACCCAAGCACAAAGTGGCCAATTCAAGGATCACAAAAAGTAAGAGCAGTGTATTTCTGCCAAACTGCTCTTTCACCTCCTGATTGTCAATAGACAGTGTTAAGCTAGGACAGAATGCAAACTATCTTGCTTTTCCCTTAGTGGGTCATCTTACTCTTCTTAACCTCACATTCAGGAAAATGTGAATGTATAGTGAAGTAGGATCTTCAGATTTCCTCAAGCTTGGGAAATTTTTAGCTTAGTATTGCAGCCTAAGTGTATGAGAGAAGGACTGGCTTGTTTTCAGCTCTGCTGAGGACAAGATTTTGTGTTTTGGGTTTTGGCAACCTAGTTGTTCCAAAAACTCTGTTGCTTTCCTGATGTCCACTGCTGTCAGATACCTTCTTAGATGGGAAACACAATGCTGACTCGGGGAAATTTTCCATTTTCTTCCAGAAAGCACAGCAAAGGCTTCAAAACTCTTGTCCTCAACTCCTCTGGTTACAGCCTCGAGGGAATGAGAGAAATGTGAAGGAGAAAAGCAACCTATGTAAGATCGGACAACAGTCACTATTGTCTTCCCTCCCATGCCCCACACAATGTAACATCTCCTGTGACATGTTAGAGGCCTCTCAAAAGACATCTTCAACCCACAACAAAACAGATTGAGTTTACTAGCTTCAAAAATGTTCAAAAGTAAGAGCCAATTTGTTTGGTTTCAGTCTTCCTCTTTACGGGCACTGAGTGGAGTAGGTTCAGGGATCAAAAGGATTATACAGCTTATTATGCTCCGTTTTGATGGAGATAGTCATATGCCAAAGTCAATGTATTTATTTTCTCCCATGGCATACGCGTGGAATGCCAAGCTCAGCTCCAAGCCAAGGCCTCTTTCCTACACATTCACTTGGTGAAAACTTTGTCCCTAAGTTTATCTTAGATTTTCATTGGAAGATTTGTGATTGAATTTTAATAGTACAAGCAAGGAATTGGTATGTATGTGTTTTCTCTCATGCATGGCATGAACAGACTCCTTGAAGTTTCTGTCATGTGCAAATGCAAAAGTCACTGCAAAATTTGTTTCTTTGCAAAGATTTTTGCAGTAGAGTCCAATAAATGCAATTCATTGTTTCAGAAGGCAGAAGGGATTCTTGCGGTTTCTGTCATCACCTCTTTGAAAGATCTGTCAGAATAAAACGCTGAGCAGACTGATAAAGGACTTCTCAAGCTCTTCCACCACCTGATGATTTTTTTATGGTTTTGATGTAAAACTGTGTGTCAGCACATGAGACATGACCCAGGTTAGAAGGGGAGTTCCCAAATATCAGTGAACCTGGTCCATGAGCTAAGCTGAGATTTTGCTGTTGAATTGGTCAGTTCAAGTGTGGACAAGAACATAAAATCCTGTTTATTTCAGAGCTGCCTTTGGCAGTCCACATGTTTTGCTATGCTGCATAATGGATGGAGAAATAGAACAAAAGCACAACGGCAGGTCCAGCTACTTCTGAATTTAAACCTTCCCCTATGCAGAGTCTCTTGTAATATAAAGAAAATCACTGCTGAGGCAATCTTCTACTTACTTATTTCAGGATCACATGAACTGGCAGAGAATGTCCTAAGCTTTGTTCCTAGCTCCCAGTTTGACAAATTGTCCAGAGTCAGAATAACCCTGGCCTCATACTTCTTCCTAGAGTCTCCTGCTGAGTGTAAAATATGGCTGTCTTGCAGTTTGAATAAGGCTTTTAATGTGCCATGGGATGTCACGGTCCACAGAAATGGAATACAGTGTTCTGCTTGCTGAGAAACAGAAAAAAAGCTAACCAAACTGGTTTCTTCCTCCTGCGTACATAGCGACTGACTGGAAATTCAGTCACTGAGATTAAAAGTATCAGCCTTGATCACAAAAAAAAAAGTATTTGACAGATGGATTTAGTCTTCCTTCATCATGAACATCTGTCTGCCACTAAAAGTTTGGTGAGTACACTGAGGCCAAATCATGTGGTCTCATCTCCCAGTGCATCATTACCAGGCCGTGAGGTTAGGTGGATGTCATTTCTTTGAATTAAGCCCTCCAAGAGGGAATGGTCAGAGCTCTCACAGAAATTGTGCTGTCTTAAAGGTTGTACGTGGCTGGGGAAAAGTTCATCTGAGAACATAAGGACAAACAAGTCTTAAAAGCAGAGCTTTGTTCCTGCCCACTGCTACGCTGAAAGGAGCTGCAGTGCTGACCCCCTGGTCCTCGCACCTCCACGTACAGGCACTGACTGCTCTGACCAGGCTCGGCACTGATTTCTGTGCAAACGCCAGTGTATACAGGAACGCTTCAGGAACAGCAAACGAGTCCAGCATCAAATGTTTCCAGTGGTGCTGAGTATTCCCACGGATTCCTTACTGCCTTTCTCTTTCTTCTTCCTGATGCAGTGCTATTAGTCGCAGAGCAAGGCGAGATGTGAGACAGATCTCTCCAGCCCCAATGAAAGCTCACCCGTGGAAATGGCTGGTAGCTGATGATGGGATTTCAGAAGCAAAACAAATCAGCATTGCTTTGGGTCAAATTTTGTCCAGTGGACAGGAAACCTGCTCAGAAAGCGCATGGCGAAGGCCATGGCTGCAGGCATTGTGCACAAGTGCTGGGGTGCGTGGAGGAGTTGGTGAGACAGTTTAAGGATACCTTCTGGCAATCTTTGCTCTCTCACTGCCTCTGCCAAGGAGGACCCTGGTGCAGCCCTGATTCTGAGGGTAATGCTACTTTTCAGCACTTTCTTACTTCTAAACCAACAGTTGAGCTGTATTTCCTTCCAAGCTTTACCGCATGCTTTTTTACTGTGTTGGACTCAACCAAGGCTAGTCTCCATTTTAATAGATGTATTTTCCACAGGAAATTAATGTATTGTTTCCCTAAAGCTATTTCAGTCTGTAAACTGCACTGTAGTTCTGCCCAGTTGCACATTATTTCAGCCAGGCAAACCAATCTACTGCCCCCGACAGTCCTCTTAGTAGTTTTAGCCAAGGGCATTGTGTCAGGCTCAGATTTGCTACTTGGCTCCTCAAATGACAATCGGCTGCAAGAGATCTGGCAGCTGAATATCCCTACCTTTTTTTCTCAAGGAAACCTGTGTACAGAGAGAGTATGGTGTTTTCCTAATTGTTGTGTTAGTTCTCTGACTGTATCATGGTACCTATAGATACCAGGATATATGGTATAAATGGACTGTATGCATATCACGGTACCTACATATTCTGCCTTTCACTATGGATTAGTATATTTTTTAAAGTCTTTTCAGTCAATGTTGTTGGGATTTTTAAAATTAGAATGGGTAGTTTGAATTCTTCCTTTTCTCAGGAGGCATTAATGAAATGGCAGCGGTGGTGCAGCTTCACTTTTAAGGTGGCAAAGGCTTGAAAACGACGATGATCCCTTCCCTGAGCCATTCTCTGTCGGGATGACAAGTAGCTGGCGGCTGTCAGGTCTGCGTAGGAAATCTCCACAGCAGCGCTGAGAATGTTTATTGTAGGGAGAGAACTTTTGCCCTGTGAAGTCACCTCCTACTAGTCACCAGTAGGTTTCTGATATTCTATCACAGGAAATTCCTGGTGGACCACAAAAGCAATCCCCTGAGTCCAGCTGCTGGGGAGGGGGGGAGAAGCGGTGCAGCGCACCGCCAGCTTGAGCCTCAGCCTCCAGTGTGGGGCAGAGCACCTGTGCCCTGCAAAATGCAAACTCTCTGCTCCTCAAACAATGTTAAAATGAACTATACAGCGGGGCAAAGGTCAAGTGAACCATTATTGTGCTGCATTTTATGCAAACAAAAAAAAATGTATTAGAGGATGTGCTTTGTATTGTAACAAGGTACTGTAAGATTATATTTAGGCTGCATGTCTTTGAAGCCCTTGGTAACACAACTGTATAATCACAGCTCTTGATGTTAATGAGGAAGTTATATTATAAGGTCCTCCATCTAACTGGGAACAGTGTAGGAAGAATTACTAACCTTTAGGAGAGTGTGTAAAACCAGCTATCAAGACCTCAAAAGCAAGTTATATCAGGTGAATGTATACACACAAAGCAGAAAGATAGCAATTGGCAATTACTTTTCTCACCTTTGAATGCAAAGGCCTTGCTTGTCAGATGCCAGTTCTTTTCCTTGTACACCTTGGTGGGCCCAGCCCTCATTAACGCTCCATTTTTCCTCTGCTCTTCCGCTGTGGTTTCAGGTATTCGATCACTGTAGGTACCTCAGTCAGTGAGCAAGAGGGGATGAACCTTAATCTGCATGAGCTAGTGCAGAAGAGGAAAGCAGCCCTGGGAAGGATGAGCACCACATGGTTGGATGCTACGGAGTTGTGTGTCCTTTAACTAAAAGGCATCAAAATCCTCTTTTTTAAGGACAGGGATGCTGTGGAAGTAAAATAGTGACTCCTGCTAAAAATAAATTGCATGCTTCTGGATGTCTGATATTAGCTCCTAACAAATAGATGTTTTAATCTGCAACCTGAGGATAGGTAACTTTTCTGAAAAGGTCTCTCTCTGGTGCTGGTAGGATTTTGATGCCGTGCTCCTCTGTCCACTGGCCTTTTGCATCACTGTGCTATCACTGCCTACCCTTGCTAGAGCAAGCTGTGCCAGCGTCTGGAGGTGCGAGCAGCAAGGAGGCAGCACTTTAGGCAACAGCACTTTCAACCAAAGCAGTGCAGCAGGACAAAGTTATGCTTTGAGAGGCTGTGTTCTGGGGCTGCTGTGGTGCTGAGTTTTTTGAGGTTTTTTGAGTTAATGAGCGCGGCTGTCTCCTCCTTCTTTTGCAAAGAATATTTTGAGGAGGGGAAAGCTAGTTGTGGCTGACCATGAGCACTGTGCTTGTCTGCAGCAGCTGCACCGGGTTCTTGAGATCCTGGGGCACGTGGTCTCTGGGCCTGGGAGGAAGGCATTATAAAGGTGTTCTCCGAAGGTGCCCATGTGGCTTAGAAGCATATGCACCATTTTTAAAAAGTGACTTACTGAGATGTGATGGGCTGAGTAGGGCCTGTAGAGAAGTCAGATGGGCATTTTTGAAAACTGTACCCCTTATTTTAAAAGAAAGGAAAACGTGAGGCAATCGCAGCTGATTCAGCATCCGGCAGTCTCAGCCAAGTCATATTTTACCTCTTCCCTTCCCTCCCCGCACAAAACTTCCAGGAAAACCTGCAAAGAAAAGGCATATGTGGGTAGGAGGAGACCTGCTTTTAATTTCTGTACCTCCTATTCAACACAATGCCACACAATGCACAGGATGCGAATATCCCAAGGCACCTTATACAATGCAAGTAACAAAAGCACACACACATGCACAAGAAAGGGGGGACAAGCCACCATGGCAAGCTATCAAACAAAATGCAGGTAAAGCTGTCTGTAAAATGCTTATGTAAAGGAAACTCACGGAACAAATCATCTTTAGGAAAGAGAAAGGGAGAGGCTGAAGAAGTGTTCAGGTGATCATGGGAATTTGATTTTCACTTCATAGAAGGATTTATCTGGATTTCTCTATCCTGTTGAACGTAGTGGCCAGATCTTCATTATCAACAGAGGAGGAGTCTGGCGCGATGCGTCCTTGGTGCAGTGCCCACTGATGCTCTCTGTAGAGCAACCCGGAGCCAGCACTGAGTCACGTAATGGCTACAACGATAGCAAGCAGGAATTGCCATACCATGGCTACTCCATGCTTCCCCGTCTTTTGGCTGTGAAGAGGGGAGTGTGTCTAGGAGCTGCTCACGCCCACAGACCCACCACCTCATCTGGTTAAAAGAGATCATTCAGGGGAGAGGGCCAAACCCACTATTCTGATGGTGCAAAATATTTGGAGAAACGCCCAGCATTAAGGCTACTGTCAGCAATAAATGAGTGCATCAGAGCCTGATCAAAGAAATCTGAGTTTTCATTAACCTTGCTGATGCAGTGCTCCACATTTCCATTAGAAAGGCAGTGTTGGGGGTGAAGCACTCCAAGCCTTGACCTGCTTGTAGGCTCAGACACAAGTTACTAGTAAATGAGCTCACAAAATCTGCAAAGAAAATCTGTAGCCTTGAGAGGTTTGCAGCAAGAATGTATTCTGTGTTTTCAAACAGGAACAAAAGCAAAACACATTTAAAAAAAAAAAGTGAGACAAAATCTTTACATGCTTTCTTTATTAAAAAGTCTATTTTTAAATGTAGAGGGCTTCATATGTAGATAGGAAAGACCAGATGATTTTTGGTAACCACAGTCTTAGCTGGAGCATCAAAATCAAATGTGACCATACAGAGGCGGAAAGGAGAAACTGCAGGAAGTTTAACCGGGCTGTACCCATGAATCTCTTCTCCCTGTGGAATGTGGTACTACTCAGTACCTCTCTGTTTAAGAAAAAGTGAAGTTAGCATTTTTTTTACTAAATTTGCATGTTGATGGGCAGGTGCTATCAGTGTAGTGTAATTATAGTGGGCAAACAGGATAGTTTTCAACATCTTCGCTGCCTAATTCTGATTCAAAAAAATAAGCAATACAAGTGTCTCCCTTAATAGAGGTTCGGTTACCACACCAAATCCATGCTTGCTGTAATGTTACTGGTAAATTAAGTTGGAATGGGGGAAGAACAACAAAAATACCAGAGAAGTCTCTTTTTTTTTTTTTTCATTATGCAGTGAGACAAGGAAGAGATTTTGTGTAATGGCTCTTGAAATCGTGACCAGTGGACCCTGTTGGCACAGACACATCAGCAGTCATGGCATGGCACCTGCACCTTGGGTGAGTTTTAGAGCTGCAGGCGCTGTGCTTCTTACAGCTACATCGAAGTTTTCTATAAAGGACATGTATTTAGTATGTAATACTGTATACCACTACTCGGTATGTTGCACTCTGGGTTTTGATTTTGTTTTTCTAAAAAGTAAAACAAAAAGAGGAACAAAGAATGGGTTATCTTAGCTGTGTGTAGTGCTAACTTTTACAGTATGAAGATATTTAGGGCTTTTGGAAGCAACATATAAAACTGATTTTGTACTAGGTATGTAAATGTTATTCTAATAATTAGTTTACCTTTTGTGTGTATTTGTACACTGTAAGCAAAGTTTTGTGTTTTAATGAGAGATTGGCTAAATAAACAGCCCCTCCTTCCGTAGGGTCCGATCCAACTCCCCAGCGAGACCCTCACGTACTCCTTGTGCTTGTGTCCCGTTCCCATGCAGCTCTGAAGAATCTGGCCTTGGCTGGTACCTCGTAATCCTGGCCAGCTCAGGAAAAGGAGTCATTTGCTGCCTGGACATTGGGCTGAGTGGTAAAAGTGACCAAACGTGAATCAGTAGGTTAGTTCCAGTAAGTGGTTTCATTTGTCTTGTGTTTAAAAAGTTTACTTGGCTAAACGCCAGCGATTTGCTTAGAAAGACGCTGAACACAAATGATGCCTGGCCTGTGAGAGTTAGCCTATACCATGTACTGATAGTCTCTTAGCATGTTCTAGTATCTAGTATCTAAATAAAATCTATCTTTTTATAGTAAAATAGCTCCCAAAGCTTATCCCGTGGATAGTCTGCATATGATTTTCTTGCAGAAGATAGAGCTCATACCTGGTGTGAAATGTGTTGTTATATTTCCAGTCATCCAGAATTCAAATTTCTGTGTGGACAAGTGGTTAGATGCAGAGAGACAATTTTTGGAGGGCCTTGGCTCTCAGGTGGGGATTGGATAGACTGAATGAAAAATTGTGTTTGCTTACCACTACACTTCTCTGCAGTTTAAAATGATTCCTGTTTTACACTGATGAAACCAATATCTTGTGGGGGTACTGGAGTTGTTGGGGTTTATGTATATAAAATCAGAAAGGCTGAACCACCACAAAGTAGCCTTGAGACATAAACCCAAGAATTTAAGGAGTATTCCAAGAGTCTGGCCTGATCAACAGAGTTTTGGCTGCTCTGCAGAGGAGCTGTACTTCTCACTCATGGGCTACAATACCAGTACAGTACTTTGAGCCAAAATTTACTTTGTTGAACAATTAATCCTGTTATTTTCCATAGATCTACTTTTGAATAGCAAGATAGCCTTTCTCTGTACAGAGTGCAAGCTAAATTGGATCTGCTATCCTGTAATTCCAAATTTCCTCTATCAGATTCCAGACGGGAAAAAAAAAGGGACAAGCTATAAAAAGCTGTATAAAATATCTAAATACCACATAATGAAAAGCTGACATATTTAGTTAATCTTGAGGAGAGAAAGGTTTTTCTGTCAGGGCGATCTGCATAGAAAGGAGAAAGCTTCATGTGAGCAAAGGTACAAGGAGAAGCTTGCCTAGATCTTTGGAGTGTAATAAAGCATAACTTAATCACAGGTGACTACTTCACACCATGAAACAGGACTGACACCCCAGTGTTCCTCTGGCTCACACAGAGCTCTGATGCTCTCCCCGTTAGATGCAGTCTCATAACCCAGATGGACAATAATCGCCAATACTGACACCCTCAGCCTGGCAAGGCAGGGGAAATTGGTCCAAACCCCAAGCCCTAATTTTGCAGTTGATACTTCTCTTCCATTACACTTTGTTCCAGAACCGCAAACATCTCAGTTTTTGTAGGTAGCTAATAAACAACCTGAACTGAAGAACACAGACATCTCCTTCCTTCCCCTCCTCATCTTGTCTGCGCTGGGGCCCACCAGAATCTCACCTAACAGTGACGACAGTGACCACAGTCATAAGAGCAATATTTGTTTTCAGCTATTTCTAATAATGTCTTCAGGGTAGAAATACAACTTTGGCAGCCTGTGACTCATATTCAGTTTTGACTCATGTTTATACTTCCTAAAGCTAATCACCTAAAAAAACCCCCAAACCCAAACAACTCCAAACCTTTTTGTTTCTACCCTGCCACTGCAGTACGAACATGTCAGACAAGTTGACACGTTCTAAAGCTGCTGGTAGAGCATCATGGGGGGCCTGTGCTCAGGAACAATACACACCACCGCAGACTTTTGTGATTTTGGTGGTTGCTACTCTCGGGAAAGAGCAGGTGACCATATTACTGACACTTCCATCTTCCAGGAGTAAAATTTATTTCAATAGCTGTGCTGTGAACTTGAATCCCAAATAATTAATCATGGGGTGGGATAAGAACACCCAAGTATGTCTCTTAACTGCAGGTGATGAGCATGGGCTACTCTGTTTTTAAGCCATGTTTTAGCCAGCAAGCTTCATATCCAACGGACATTCTCATATTTATATAACTAGAAAAAAATCACAGCATCTATCCACGAATGTTTGAACAAGAGGTGTATGTTATTGTCTCCGTTATAAAGTGACTTAATGCAACAGGACTGCCAGCGATGAGGAGAGGAATTCTTTGCATCCCACCCAAGGGACTAAAAGGGAATCTCTGGCACATCCCTATGCACAGTCCAACGGCGAGACAGCTTCCAGCTGTTAGACACAGGACGACTTAAAAGTGAACTACAAAGGGGGGGCGGGGGGGGGCTTGGGTGTGTGTTTTGCTTTGACTGTGCTGTAGTGCACAAAGGAGAGCTGGTTTTCCTACTGGATTATGTTTGTCTGTTTGTTTTTGTTTTTCCTGTCTGCTTGTGTTGTGGGTTTTTTTTTTAAACAGAAATTTTGGTTTTCTTGTTCCTGGAAGATTCTGTGACTAAGCTGAAATAATAACAATACAGGAGTGAAAACTGGAAAATAAATTGAAAGTGTTTCTTGGTGGACTTTCTAGTGTTACATTAATGGTTGGACTTGATGATCTTAAAGGTCCTTTCTAACCTGAATGATTCCAGGATTCCATTATTTCTGCAACTGGGACAGTGTCAACATCCCTCAAAAGGTACAGCACATAATCCAGCCATCCCTGCCGTCACTAACATCACACTGTCAGTTAAAGACTAAAATTCTTGTCCATGTACCTGTAGGGTGCTGGAGTGGCCAGTTCTGCATACTGACAGCCATTAAGTACGCTGTGCTGGATCTGTAAGGCATTTTTTATTCATGGATCCTGGTGCTGGACAACAGAGATGAGCTCTCTGAGTAGCTTTAAAGGATCTACTTCCACCTTCAAAATTCTTATAGTCAGGTGTACTTGTTTTTTCTGTCTCTGCTGCTTGCCCTGCACTAGATATGCTGGATTGCATTTAGGGAAGCTGCAGAGTAGGTCTTCTGCATTGAGTCTGCCACCTGAAGCACTGGCTTTACTTTTCTGTGAGGCACATCACTGCTTTGCGGGGGTTAGACATCATCTCCTATTGCCTCTGTGTTTATCCAGCCCCGGAAAAAGGATTGTCCCTAAGCATGATGTCCAGCTGCAGGTTCTCACTGGAGAACATATTGGCAGAGCATATTGGCATCCGTAGGGCCCCAGCTAACCCTTGGTGTGCTGAGCATAGGGCTGCGTGAGCACACTCATCACAAGGGCTGTGGGGGCAGTTGGCTGAAAAGGGCTGTGCCCTCTCACCCCATAATAGCTGCCCCTCCAGCCCAGGTGGTCCATGGCTGGAGCGTGCAGCTGTAGGCACCCAGCCACATGCTCTTCTGGTTGGCTCTCTGTGGAGAATGCCAATGGGTATGCCTGCTCCCTGGGACACAGGCTGTCTCCAGGAGAAGGGGGTGTGTATGTGGCTGGTCTGGGGAGAAGCAGCCACCACCACCAGAGTGCCCAGGGAAAGAAAACCTGCACAGGTCCCTCTCCAGTGTTTCCCCTCCTGCAGCTATGGGTTGGTGGGTGCCATTGGTGGTCATGGGCTTCTGCAGGTCAGTGTGCTGCAGCTGCTGCGGGGAGAGGTTTAGAAGGTTAGCTGGATAAAAGTGTGTGTGCCAGTGCAGCAGGAGCATGTGTCCTGTTGTGGGTGCTGGACACCCTCATGCAAAGAACAAATTCCTTGGACAGACCTTGGGGCAGCTGATGCTGGTGCCTTACAGCCTGGGGTAGGCACCAGAGCCTGTAGCACCAAGCAGGTTAGCAGAGCAGCAGTGTTGAGGTACTGTCATGGATTTGGCTCGTATGTAGGTTTTGGAGCCAGGCTCAGTGCCCCGGGGATGTCTTCTGACAGCTCTCTGATGCACTTTTAGGGCCATCACAGTTGCTTCACCTCTTGAATTATATTTGAATTCTTGAATTCTTTGCAGTATTTTCTGACATGGTGCTGGAAGGTAAGAACAGCAATATACAAACATAGATTTGGAAGGACTTCTTTGGCCTTCATTTCAGGCCCCTGATCTCACAGTTATTTGTGTTGTAAAACCTCTTTCCAGCTGATGTTCAGTTTCTCTGAGGGAACACTGAAGCCGTAATGAAAACAGAGGCATTTTGGTGATCCACTTTCTACACCAAAAGAGGATAGACAAAAAAATGACGCAGGCTCATTTTAAAGAAAAAAAATTCAAGAGGGCTAATCAATCTCTGTAGCCTTAGAAGTGTTTATTAGACATAATAATTTATTTTCTGTTTCTGTACCATTAATTGTAACTCACAGCAGTACCCTTCAGGATAACTGGCCACAAAGCACTGAAGACCATCTCAGGTAGGGATGGCAGATTTAGGAGTCTGTGGGTGAACAGTGGCTGAGCTGGCTCAGCAATTTCCCGAGCTAGGAAACTGTTGTGGTTTAATCCCAGCTAGCAATTAAGTACCACACAGATGCTCGCTCACCTCCCTTCCTGCCTTTGCCATTTAATTTGGTGGCCATTTACTTGCTATTACTTTAATAGTGAATTTAAGCTTTCTCACCTCACTAGTATTGCCTTTATTTTCTGTTATCTGTCTGTGGGGTTTGCTGTTTTGTGTACCTCCAGGTAAAGCATCATATCTGAATTGTTTTCCTAAACCATGCTTTGGGAAAACTTACAAATCACCTGTAGTGTGAGGCCCTTTGTAGAGTCCCCAAACTTTCCAAATCCTTATATTTAACCACTGTTTGACCTTTCAGTGTATCGGCCATGAGAATGTTCAGAGTTTTAGCCTTGCTTCTTCTGAAGCTACTTGTTAGTCTCATCTACTAGGAGTGAGCTGATTTACAATCTTTATTGCTGTGTACATCTGTTTTATTCTGATCTTTCTTTCTAATTTCATGCCTGACGTAATATGAAGCCTTGAATACCAATGGTGTTGCATTAATAGATTTTTTTTTCCTTCCTGTACCTTGATTTGAGCTCAGACCTGGTAACTGTGGGCCACTACCTCTGATGAATGGATTGGCAGTCCATAGTATTGGTTGCCAGATTCAGCTGACAGTGTATCTGTATTTTTTTAAGATGTTAATATCAGTTGTATGGTCACTAACGACATTTGTGACTAAAAAAGTTAGGGCTCAGGTGGTGAGGTAGAAGACACACTTCTAACCTCACGTTGACGTTCAGTGCTCAAACTTATCATTAGTGCTACTAGACCCGTAATTTCTTCCAGGTGTACAGCATTATGCAGTTGAATAAATGTATTAAGGGAGTATTAAGTTAATAAAAATTATTTATTAGCAACATCCTAAAAGAAGTCATTGAATGGATGGGTGGATGCTCTGCATAGTGGGGAAAGAATCATCTCCCCCAATGAGAATAACCTTAATTTATTAAGATCCAAAACATATCGCTCTGCCATATCACTTTGAATTTTAGTCAGTGGTTTCTATCTTTATTTAGTTTGCAGCCATATTACCTCATTCCAAGCTGGTGAGGCTGAGCCACCTGGGAACGCGTGGGCGCTCCGGGAAGCCGTGGTGATGCAGTGTGGTGGGTGGCACGCTGCCCTCTGGGTCACCGTGGAGAGGTCCTTCACCACTGCACGATGGGCACCATCTGCTGAAGGAGGCTTCTTCCAGGTGAGGTATAAAACTGATCCTTGGAAATGCCAGCGTGTTTTCTTACTGGAGAGAAAAAACCGTTCTACCTAAGGGGTGTTTCTCTATATATTTCAGCATTTCTCTTGAACTCCTGAAATATATTCCAGCGTGTTGTTCAGTAGGTTCCTGTTCTAGCTTGAGTTAAAGGCATTTGTGAAGGGTGAAGTGGTTGACAATGTGTAACCCTCCTGCAGGTGCATTTACTTGCAAAGTGTTGGAGGGTTTAGCACTATTCCAATAAGTATTGTTTAAATTGTGAGGATATAAAGGGTAAAAAGCTTTGTCTTTGGGCTAGGTCTAACTAATAAAGGCCAAATTCCTCTCTTTTAATCAAGGAAATCCAAGGGCTCAGGTTTTAAAATGTGGATCCTACCTGGGCTGCTGTGAACAAATGTCATAAATACGTAAATGGGCTCCTTTCTCTGTGTATTCAGTAGTGAGCAAGTGCCAAAAATGGGAATGTCCACAGCTATCTCAAAGTGATGGTCACAGCTTGCTCTCCAGTTGGCAAAAGGTATAATTTTTGGTAGCATGTTTTGCTCATAAAGACTTTAGTTTCTGGACCTACTCTACCAAGGGGGAAGGGCATCTGGTCCAGTCCCAGCCCATGGGGCTCCTGCCGCACCACTCTGTTGTCCATCCCCCACGGGCTGGCTGGCTGGGAAGAAGCGGGCAGGGGGTCAGAGGCAGCCCAGTGCAGAGGCAGCCTCTACAGCAGCCCGCATCCTTCACTTCTCTGGGGAGCACTGCTGGCAGGAGCTGGGAAGGCAAGAAGGGCAGGAGAGGGCAGCTTGAGAGAACAGCTTAAATTGCTTGGCCACCCAGCTCTGCTCTCTCTCCATTGTGACTTTATACGTGAGCTTGGAAAAGATTCTGCATGGTGGTAGGCACAGAAATGTGGAGGGGCTGGCTACAGGGGCAGCCTCTGTAGGAGGGAGCCGTGCTCTTTGCAGGAATCAACAGAGAATAGGAGGAAGGTCCTGTCCCCTACTTAATGTGTGCGTTTTTCAGGATGTTTCTGAAGTGCACACATCCAAAAAGTGGTATGTTAGAGCTCAAAAGCTAGCATAAAGATAAAAAATTAGACACGTGAAATAAAACCAAACTTACCATGTGTCAGAGGGGGTTGTGGCTTTCATCTAAGTCTGTGAAGGGCTGTCAGTTCTGCTGTGCACACAGAGTGAGCTGAGAGACATAAAATACCTAAAATGGCCGAATCTGCATGTTCATATATTTGAGACAAATTCTTCTCTCTTTTATCTGAACTCTGTTTATCTGAGCCCGATGACTCCCGTGGAAATAGTCCTCTGGAATTCAATCCAAAGTGAGAGAGAGTTGGTCCTGATGCCTCTGTGCCACTGACAGATACGAGCACGGCTTCTGAACTGTAGTCTGGCAGTCGTATTGTGGATAATACACCTTTAACCCTACCTCCACAGAAGGGGTTTGCATTATTCATTATTACTTGTCTCTGTCCAGTTCAAGTTCATGGTGATAAATCTATCTTATAAGGCACTTACAAAGATGGGTGTGGTGTGCTGATAGCATTCATGATTAAGTGCTTTCCTGTGTCAAATATAGCCTGTAATATACTACAAACAGGCAGTCGATTTTTATACAAACTGATCTGGCTGCTATCAGACTCTGACATTTTATACTAATACTTAAAATAAATCTAGAAACAGGAAAGAAAGTACAGAATTATTGTTTTAAGCTAACTGTGAGGGCTTATCTTCAAAGTGGCAGAGTTTCTATTGTATTTAAAGAAACTGGTCAGTATACTGGCGTAAAGGTTAGAAGTACACATGAAGCTGGAGTTAAGTTCCAGCCTCAGTTTTCACTTTTGTTATAGAGCCTCCAAGATGCTTTTTGTTCTTACATGAAGACTTAAGAATACTTTTGCTTTATTTTATTTGTTTTCCAAGCTTGCCAACTTTGCGTTAAAAACGACTTCTGTTGAAATCACTGGGAGTTTTGCCATGTATTGCAAAAGGACAAGGATGTGGCAGCATGCAGTAAAAGCTATGTGACTTGTTAGACTCTGGAGTCCACTTGGCAAGAGCTAGGGACGTGAGAGCTAACATTAGCCGTCTTATCGCATGTAACGTTTGCGTGTCTTTTTGAGTTCCCAGTTTTAAAGGCTAAGAAAATGCTAAGAGTTGGGTCCTCTTGAAAATGGAGATGACAGTTTTCTGTCTGAAAGTGCTCAACTTAACATATTTCAGAGAGGAGGCACTGACTATAAGAAAATAGTGTAAGATCTAGTTTGGAACTGAACCCAAAACCAAGCAGAAAACAAAACCGATTTAGTAGGAAAGATTTTAATCAAGTACATAAAATGGTCATCTGCTGAACAGAGGACACATTTCCCAGTCACCTGCTTGAAGCGACTTCCACTGCCAGGTAAGGCTGTTCCCATGAGCTTACCTGAGACGCAGCTTGTCAGCCACCCGTGTGATCCATGCCCACGTTCCTACTGGGTGTCGGCTTGGTTTCAGCTGTGGGGTGCTGAGAGGAAATGCAGGTCACACTTCCACGGTGGTGTGATCTGAGTTTCCTTTCCCACAGTCTGGACAGATCAGGTGTGATATTGCAATCCCTGGAAGATATCTTGAGTCCGGCTCATCATCAGCACAATATGGGTGTGCAGAGCTTGAGCTCCAGCTGGACTACAAGGCAACGAGCAGTTCAGGCTGAATGAGGACCAGAATGATGGAGTTGCCCATCACGAGCCTGTTCTCAGGCCTGCTGGTATTTTTATAGCATAGAAATTTCCTCCTTCTTTTTTTTTTTTTTCTCCCTACAAGCAAAAATTACTAACTCCGGTATGTCAATGTCAAATTCCATATATAAGGAAATACAAGCCTTTAACACAAAATGACATTTCTACAATGGAGAGATAAAAATGAGGAGCTTATTTGAAGTGTGAAAATTTGGGGACTTTAAACAATGGAGTGTCAGACTGTTAATGAAAGATGCATGATCCTAAAAAATCTATTGAATTTATTAGTCATAACCTTTTCTTGTCAGTGTTGTCATAGGTTGTTATTCTTCTCACAGTCCCTGTCATGAACAGCGAACAACTTAAACCCAAGAGAAGCCACATTACTAGAACTATTTACGTGTCCTTACTTACAGCAAGAAAATCCAAAATCCATTACTTTTTGATAAGAAAAGACAGCTTTACTAGTCTGTTGGGCAGGTATTATCAGATGAAAATGTATTTTTGTCTCCAACTGACTAATCTGAAAACCAAACTCAATCTTTTTTTAATCACTGTAAAATGTTTTGGTTCAGTACAGGTAATGGGGGTTGTATGTGTCAGGTGAGTGGCTGATATTGGAGTAAAACCTTTCTAAGGAATGTACAGAACCTTTTTTTTAGTAGTTATTAGAGTATACATTCCATCAGTTTAGCCAACATGAAAAATGTTGTCACTCCAGTTTATTAATTTCTGAAGTAATCTGAATAATTAAAGATATGGCTCTTTATTTATCTTAAGTAGAATAATTTTTAGCCAAAAGAAAGAGAATATTTTTAGTCTAAGTCCATTTGTTTCTTCTTGCTGACTGGTGTTCTAATTCAGGTTAGAAATAAGAAAGCATGTGTAATTGGTACATTCCACTTGTGCAACAATTATGTCATCAAAGGTACAAATTAAATTCCAAGAAATGTAAATTGTATTTTTTAAAAAATATAATTATTGCAAAAATCACACTCCTGTTTTTGGAGTGTGAAAGTTTGGTGAGTCCTTCTAACAGGGTTTAATGCACTGCAATGGCAAGGGGTGAGGCAAAATTGAAGGAAAAAATGCCTGACTGACAGCGCTCCACCCAGATAAGGCCACTGCTTAGAGAAACTTGGGAATGGCTCAATGCAAGCGTTGTGCCAGGAACACACGCTCCGCTGCATCCAGGAGTGATTTTTCAATCATCCAGCCCTTGAGAGGTCAGCGGTAGCGACAGCCTGCAGGCTTGTTCTCTCCTCTCAACACAGGAAAGACTCATGCCACTCCTGAGTCTGATTTAGGTCCTTTTCCTTGCAGCCTCTACCTTATTTATAGAATCACAGAATAATTTAGATTGGAAAGGACCCCTGGAGATCATCTAGTTCAACCCTCTGCTTCAGGCAGGGCTAACTTTAAAGCCAGATGAGAGAGTTCATGGCCTTGTCTAGTCAAGTTTTGAAAGTATCTGAGGGTGGAGATTCCCCAACCTCTCTGGCTGAGTTTAACCACTCTTACCTGAATTTGTTTTTCTTATATTTGCTGAGAATTTCCCTGGATGCAGCTTGTGGCTGTTGTTTCTTGCCCTTTCCTCTGAGGGAAGCCTGGCTCCATCTTGTCTGGAGCACCCATTTAAGCAGTCGAAGATCACAATCAGGACCCCCTTCCACACCCAGCCTTTTCTTCTCCAGGCTGGGCAAACCCGGTTTCCCCAGCCCTTCCTTGCTTGTGGTGCCCTGCAGCCTTGTTGGCCCTCCACTGGACTTGTTCTCGACACATGAATGACTTTTACTGGGAAACCCAAAAGTGGACACGACATAGTACCCCAAATGTGGCCTCACAAGTGCCAACTGGAAGGGAATGGCCACATTCCTCAAAGTGGTGGTTGCTCTCTTGCCAGTGCAGCCTGGCATGTGCTTAGCTTTCATTGCCTCAAGGGCGCACTGCTGACTCATGTTCAACAACTTCTCCACCCCAAGTCCTGCTCTGCAGAGCTGCTTCCTCCCCAGTCCATTTGTTTTTCAGGAGCCTCTAAGGAATTTTATGGAGTTTCTGTCAGAGAGTGGCAGTGTATGATGCAACATCAGCAAATCCATCACCCTTTCCTCCAGAGGAAGGTCTTTTCTATGTGTCTGTCTTTGAGTTTTAACCTTCTGACTTCTGCCAGCAGCCCATGGACAAGGAACTAGCCTGCCTTCCGTAACTTTGGTTCTCTAACAGCTCTGCACCACAGAATCTCATGGCTTCATAATCAACCTGCATATGAGTGGTTAGTCTCAGGCTGGATTTATCTGGTGCTTCACAGATGAGGCTAGACTGAGTCTACCTCCTTTAGAAGAGCACAGTACTATATCGTAGGCCAAAAAGCATCAGAGAGAATTGCAAGTAGTTGTCCTACTGAGGAAAATTAAGAAAATGCCAGTGATTGCAAAGGACGTAACTCTAAGTTATTTTCAGACTTCTGGAGAAAGTATTTAATAATCAGGGAAAATTTACAGCAGAAATACAAGAAAAAAACCACGAGGAATATAATGAAAGAAATGTCATACGAGAGATTAGCATACAATAAATTGTCATCATAAGGGATAAGTTAGTTCATCCCAACATTTCTGGTATTGTCCCATGGAAATGTGTCGTAAACAGGACCCTATTTCAGCTCCTGAAAGTGAGAAAGGGTACAATAATAACTATTTCTCCTGCTACTGGAAAACAAGAGAAATTTCTGGTCAAATGTGCATGAGAATTAGGAAACATTAATTATCTGGAAGCATTGTCTTTGAAGTACAGGTGGCAGAAAAAACCCCAAAAGTCTGAATTTTGTAGTGAATGCCGTGTCTCCTTTTCCATCGGTAGTATTCAGGAGAATGCTAATGGAGTCTATCGAGAAGGCAGGACTTTAAGGAAAATCATGACATTTACACTTCGCCTGATTGATGGAAGTTTTTCCAGGCTTCTCCCTGGAGAATAGAGTGTTGGCCACAGGTTGTGTATGTGCTGAATACAGAGACCATGCTCTCTGAAAAACTTAGTTTAGGTACTAGAATTTTAAGCGAATCTTGCATAGGTTGTGGAAAACTCTTAGCTTTTCACTTGAAATGCTGAAGTGTCCCTTGCTGTCCGTTTACATGTGACTTAGGTGTATTTCCTATGCAGTAGTCTCAAAAATGTGTGGAAACGTTTGAGTTTTTTTTAAAAGGCTTGATCATCAGCTGTTGTGTCAGCAATATACGATTACTATCTTAATTAGAAAAGGCCTGATATTCTTACTAAAATCTATAGGAGTTCTGCTGTTGAATTCAGCTGGGACAGATTTAGTGTCTAAATCGCAATTAAAGTTCTGCAACATCAAATGAGAGAGGTGAGCAAAGATAAACGGTTCCCTCCATCGTAATTATATCAGTGATTGTGTGTTTGTTCTGCAGAACAGGAATACCTTAGAGCGAGAGATGAACATGGGAAGTGCACCAATTCCTGATGTCCTTTGGTCGTGTCACTGTGAGGAGGGAATAGGGAAAACCCTCAGTGTCTGACTCGTGGCAGACCACTAGTGGCATTGAGTTTGGAGCAAAGAGGAAAATGTGGCTGCTAAAGGCAGTAAAGAGAAATCATGGCTGAAGGGATTGAAGGGGCTGGCTTCAAAGGTCAGACTCGGAGGTGACAGACTGATCTAATTTCTGGGATTTGCCAAAAACAACACATCTGGATTAAAAAAAAAAAAAAAAACAACAAAACCAACCAAACAAAAAAAAGCAAGTTATGTGAGAAAAAAAAAATAGCTCAAATTGTCTGAAGGGCCTTTGCTAGACGTCCTCAGCAGTGCCGTTCTCACTGTTCTGGATCACTCCTTTACTGTTTATCTTGAGTAAAGCCCTTTGTAATTAAGTTAATACTGATTTAATCATGACAATCATAGCTGGTAGATATCCAAGGCAATGATAACAAAAATTAAGCAGTGTACAGATTGCATCTATGACAAGAGATTGAAGAATAAAAGAATACTGCAGGGGCAGGTCATACTGCAGTTTTCCTATTGTAACTGCTGTTAAAAACAAAACCAAGCAAACCAGAAAGCTAGAGCTGCTTCTTCTGCAAGTATGTAATCATGATTTGTGTAATGAACTTGGGCTAGTTTGTTAACACAATCCCACGTAGCGGTGAGGATTTGACAGCCACATTATTACATTGCAACTTGGCTTAAAGGTGGTGGGAGACGCACTCATTGTGTTTTAGGTCATTTGTGTTCATTAGCAAGCGCCAAGTCATCAAAGCCGTGTTTGCCTTCTCCTGCTAAGCGAGGCTGTAGCTCTCTCACCTGGACCCGGCATCATTCGGATATGCGGCAAGGTTGTCCCATCTGACACCTCATCTCCTACAGAGAATAAGTTGGGATCATGAGGCATTAGGCACAGCTATGTCTCCAGGTTTTTTAACTACCTGGCGAGCCGTCTGCCCAACAGTAGCCGTGGACTGAGGGAGTCTTGGGGGGCAGGTGGTGGAGCCACTACCTGCAGTGCCAGTACAATACTTCATCAGGCTTAGGTCTCCATCCTTAGACTAGAGCTTGCTTAGATAAGGGTGCCAGAGTTAGCAGAGGAAAACCCTTTAGCATGATTCATGTGTTACCTGAAACAATGTCACAGCACCATTTCAGATTAGAAAATGTAATTACCCTGATCAGTTGTTTACAAAGAAATTGTTTGAAGCTTTCCAAAGACATTGTTTGCAGTCAGGGCAGTATCACTTCCATTGTGTGTTTTGTGTACTGGCCTGATAGATAATGATGGGAGCTCCCAGAAAATGACCCCCCCCTCAGAGCATCAAAGTTCAAAAAGTGTTTGTAACCCCGCTGCAGAATCTCATGCAAGATGCGAAATGTAACAGCCTTTAAATCCATGACTATTAAGTTCATTATGTTTTAATTTGAAAATTGGACACTCAGATTTTCAAGGATTTATGGCCTTATCCTGCACACACTGAAGTCAATGGGAGTTTTGTCCTTGGCTTCATTTGGAACAGGATTAAGTTCCTGTGATGTAATGTTTGATCTCCAAGCAATGAATTCAAGAAATAACTAGATCTGAGTAGTTATCAAGATCACTCACAGCTAATCAGATAAAAGCCCTACAATTTTGAGGGAAAGAAGGAGAGTGCCAGAAATCCAGGGCCACTGAATGCCATGGGAAGACATAGTGGAGAGCACTTCTGTGTTGACAAAAATCTAAATCACAGTCAGAACTGTTCTAAGCTAGCTGAAGCTGGAAAAACCTTGGCTGATTTGCAGAGCTGGGCAGCCCCGAAGGACTGCCATTTCATTTTCATGTGCACTTCAGAACTGACACCGAACTTAAATGTTGCATCACCCTGGGGTCAGTTAAGAATCAGACCTCTCACCAGTTATAATCTGGAAGTAAAATCTGATCGAGAACATTTGAGTACTGGAGATTGCTATTTTGGAACACAAACAGGCTCAAATTTTTTTGTTTTTCCTTCTTCACACTAATGTAAGGCTGCTGGGAGTAGAGAAAAGGGGAATTGGCAGTAGCTCTACTAAACTGATTTTCTGAACTGGGAAATTTTTCTAGGAGGGAGGAGCTTTTGTAAATTAATTAGCTTAACACACTGACAAGAGCACTAGAATACGCAGGTGAAGTAAACATCCTTAACCTTAATTGTGCTTTAATAAGGCTGATTTCACAGCTGGTGTGACAATGTTCTGCACTGACTTCTAATGCTTTACAGACGAGCCTTTTGAACTTCATGGTAGCCTTATGTAGGCAGACCCTCGCTCCCCTCAGTGTCTAAAGATGCTTGAAAATGGCAAGTCTAGCACATGCAAGAATTTGTGATACTTAATTCATTAGTTTTCCACTGTCTTAGAGGAGCTTCAGGCCTGTGTAAAATGTACAGATTTTGATTAAAAGGATGCTTTTATTATGGAGGATATGCTGAATGCAGCAGAATGCAGCTGGGTTGCTCAGAAACCCAGCTGAGCTCAGTTAGCCAGCAAACTGATTTGCTCTCGGGTGACAAACCTGGGTTGTAACACTTCCTCTCATTATGGTGCTGGTGGCTAATTGCATGCTCTGCCGTGGTGTGATGCTGGCACACAGCTGGAGCAGAGATTCACATTTGCAATATCTGGGATATAAACCTGAAAATAACCAGCCTGAGAGGCAAGCCCAGGGAAATCCTTCTGCCAGACTTGCTGTATGGTATTTATTAACTATTACTTGTCAGTGGCAGGGGTGGGGGCCATTTATAGTAATCTTTCACCTTTCTTTGCCAGCAAAAGAAGCAGTGGTTTTAGTTGTCTGTGAAACACACCAGGTCGCCTGTAGCTGTGCAGAGGTTTAGAGAGCTCCCAGAGCCATGAAAGCATCCCCCTGCCATCTCTAAGCAGTGGTTTCAAAGATCTCCTCCCCCTTCATACCCCCTTCACCCTCCCTTCACTCTGCCTTCCTCCTCCTCCAACCTGTCCCCAAGGGGTCCCTTGCTGGAGGCTGTGCCAGAAGGAAAATGCAGATCCTTATTTTAATTAACCTTAATGGCTGGGAGGGCTGTTGACACACCACCACCTGTGCCAGAGATGTGCCCCATGAACATATCTCATGTTGGAACTGTTGAGAATTAAATGTTTGCTGCAATTCATTACACTGGTTTTACAAATCCAGAGCTAGGTCTCACCTTCTCCGCGGTAGAGGTGTGGAGTTCTCTCACCTGGCACTTCTGCATCACTATGCTGCTCTGATGTGGATTCTGTCATCAGTCTTCCACTCATTTTTGGTAATCAGATTACAGCATTTTCACATACTGCAGTTGTCAGCAAGGGAGAGGTACTTGCCTCCCTGTGCCTGTGACAGCATTGCATAAAGCCACTTCCTACGAAGTGTGTAATGAACCGGAATCTCTCCTATAGAAGGCCATATCCTCCCTCCAGCTGCATGCGCAGAGCCCGGCCGTGTAAGTGCGTGTTAATCCATGGCCTTGCACAGTGCTATTTCTCCTGGTCTCCGTCTGAAGCAGCCATCCATGTGGAATCATTCGTGAAATCCAGATTTCTTTTTTCATACGTGCAGTAGCTTTCCAATATCACAAAAAGGAGATTTCTTTGGAATGGGACAAGATGAAATTCCCAAAGAGCTGAAGCCGTTGATCTGAGCTATTCCTCCCATTCACGTAATAGCATAGACACAGCCCATAGGCGCACATACAGGTATGAGTGCAGCAAGAATATCCAAGTGTTTGCAGCACTGGAAGACACTGAAAATGTGAAGGGGTCTGAAAAACTGGTATTTAATGCACTGATCTTTGGAGCCTTCACAATGAGGCATTGTTAGATATAGGATCTGCTAAACAATGAGTCCTTGATAGGACATAATACCTATTCAGAAGCTCAGCTTTGCACACTTGTTCTTAAAACATCCTTAGCTCAACTTAAATTTACCTTTGTTGCACACAATGCACATGTGACAGACGCTTGCATTCATTCATCTACTTTATTTAGATCTCTGACAGGCTTACCTACTGTCTGCCGTAAAGCTGAAGTTGTTATGGGTTCTTGAATCAATGCTATTGATAGCTAGCAGCTTTGGAAATTGTCACTGTCAGATGCTTCAGGTGACACTGAAATAACGTTAAGGTAAAGTTGAAACCTGGGGCGCTGTGAGCATAACCTGGTTTTGCCTAGTTGCCTTTTGTGCATACCTTAAATGCCCTGCTGGGACAGTTTCTCCTTTTGAATGAGAAATGCAGTTTACAGCACATACTGTACTTTGCCTACCAGCCATTAAAGATCCGAAAGTATTGTTTGTCGTTAGTGATCAGTTGAGCACCTCCTATTACTGCAGGCTGACGGCCAAGCTGGCAGGTCTGGATAAGGTATGAGAATCCAGGACGCAATATCCTGCCTGTACGTAATGTGCTCTGCCAGCCGAGCAGAGGCTTTCTGCAACGTCTGCCTGTGGTTGGCATTTCCCTAGGACGACGGCGAATGACAGCAATGGAGAATGGCAAAGGTTTTCACCAGAAACACTTTGATCCTTTTTGGTTTCTCAGCCTGGAACTGCCTTGTCAACAAAGCTGCCGCATTTATAAGCTTGACTTCTCTTTCAGATGTTGCCAGTGCCTCCTACAAACACCTGAACAAAACCCATAATTTGAAAATATGTAACCTTCTGAAATCTCATACTTTGAAAAATTGAAACTTCAGGGCTCCAAAACCTATAGAAATGTATTCGTCCATTCGTTCAGCTGATTCTAGGAGATTTGTTAACTATTTCCAAAATCTAAAGAAAACTTTGAAAATAGGAGTGGTTTTCATATAAAATGTGTGCATAAATTATAGCTGTTTAGGTCAGTTTCTGGAGACTCATTCAACATGAAAAAATATTTCCTAGCTGGAGTAAGTGTTGAGATGCTGCCATTCCAAAGGGCAAATCCATAGTGTGGGCAGACAGTCCCTCAGAGTAGTTTAATTAGGGGTAAGCTCTTTAGCTCATCTGATACACTTTCTTCCCAGGGGCTAAGCGGTTCACAATTCAGATTTCTGTCTGCCACAGTGAAGTGAAATGTTAATAGGGACAGAGGGGGAGGAGAGGAAAGGAAGGACTTCTAAGTGAACAAGTTCATGCTTGTCCTTTGGACAAGCCTGTTCTTGCTACCTGAAGAAGACAGTTGAATGCCAGGCTAACCTTTGAAGGAAGGGAACTTGTGCAGCAGAAGTAATTGCTGGCATGATGGGCCAAGTGGCCACCAGAATGATCCAAAAAGCCCTTCAGCGTGACCCTGATTTTGATAAAGCGTAAGGGTGAGGAGAAAGTAGTGCATTTGCATGTGTGCCTCATCTAACAGTTAATCAGTAGATGGAAACTAAAGTAGATGTGGAATCCCCTGGAAGCAAATTTGTTACCTTTAAGCCATCAGGAAATGAAAATGAGAATCTTGGCTCAAAATTGGAGCAGAAGAGATTTCACATACAGCTCCTGGGAGCCCATTCATTGCTCACATTCACTGCTAATTTAGGTGCTGTGGTCGAGAGATAGACTGGCCCAAGTTTTCAGGTGCTTCTAGTCCTCTGATAATTCCCACTTATCCCTCCTTGCCTACAGAGCTTTAAAATTACACTGGTTATTTACGGCTTTGATAGTGAAAAATATAGGCCAACCTTTTAAATGGCCATCCCTTTCTGTTACCAGGTAGCCTGTTTATCAGTGATTGAAGAGGGCGAAGTCATTGCCATGTAGATAAGGTGTTTGGCGAGGTGGCAGACAGGGGCTGTGGATTGGCATGGACAGCCACCAAGGTGGAGAGCCAGTGCCGGACACTACGAGGCATCGGCTTTGCTTGGAAGATTCTAAGTCCCGCTAAAAAGGGCTT